>NW_007248054.1:462002-496605 GCF_000164805.1 Carlito syrichta
GGTACATATACATGATGGAATACTACGCAGCCATAAAAAAGAACAAAATCATGAATTTCGCAGCAACCTGGATGGAACTAGAGTCTATAATACTGAGTGACCTCTCACAGAAACAAAGGTCTGAGTATCACATGTTCTCACTCATATAGTGGACCTTGAACATCCAACATAATACTATAAGAAAATGACTGGCAGTGGTGGGAAACTATGGGAGGGAGGGGAAGGGAGATAGGATTAACAGTAGTAAATGTCTGTCTGGGGTCGGGGAGACACCTCTTGTCGACAAGGGTGCTTGAACGAAGCATATTTATATACCTAACCCTTAACTGTACCCCACAATATCATAATAAAAAATATTGATTAAAAAAAAGCATTTTAATACAGTCTATCACATCATCCAACGGAACAGAATAGAGAAGCCAGAAATAAACCCAAACACCTACAACCAACTGATCTTCTGACAAAAACATATTCTGGGGAAAGGACACCTTATTTAGCAGAAGGTGCTGGGAAAATTGGCTAGCTCCAGGCAGGAAAATGAAACTTGATCCCTATCTCTCAGCATATACAAAAATTAACTCAAGATGGATTGAAGGCTTAAATGTCAAACCTGAAACCACAAAAATGCTAGAAGAACCCTTAGGAAAAACTCTTCTGGTCATTGACCTAGGCAAAGTATTTATGGCTAAGACCCCAAAGGCAAATGTAACAATACAAAAATATACAAGTGGAAGTTAATTAAACTGAAAAACTTCTGCACAGTAAAAGAAATAATTAACAGAGCAAACAGGCAACTACAGAATAGGAGAAGATATCAAAAACTATACATCTAACAAGACTAGTATCCAGAATCTACAAAAACTCAAACAAATTGGCAAGAAAAAAAGTAAATGACTCCATTAAAAAGTGGGCAAGTGGCATGAACAGACATCTCTCAAAAAAGATATACAAATGTCCAATAAACATGAAACAATGCTTAACATCGCTCATAATCAGGGAAAAGCAAACTAAAACCACAATAAGATACCACTTTAAGTCAGCCAGAATGGCCATTACTAAAAAACAATAGTTGTTGGCACAAATGTGGTGGGAAAAAAACGCTTGTGCACTGTTAGTGGGTGTGTAAATTAGTACAAACTATGAAAATCGGTATGGAGATTACTCAAAGGACTAAAAGTAGATCTACCATTCAATCTAGCAATACTATTACTTTCTATCTACCCAAGTAATAGAAGTTGTTATACAAAAAAAGACACACACAATCGGTTGTTTTTCACAGCACAATTCACAATTGCAAAGATGTGGGATCAATCTCAATGCCCATCTGCTGATCAGTAAACAATAAAAATGTGGTATGTGCACACCCACATACACACACACACACATACATACATACCATGGAATACTACTCAGCCATAAAAAGAGTGAAATAATATATTTTGTAGCAACTTGGATAGAACTGGAGGACATCATCCTAAGTGAAGTAACAGGAACAAAAACCCAAATACTGCATGTTCTCACATACAAGTGGGAGCAAAACTAAGGATCTGCAAAGGCACATGGAATTGTTACGGTCTGAGTAGCACTTGGCTGCTCTCCCTTTATACTAATAAATCAAGAGGCAGGGAACTGGTAGAAAGAGGTTTATTTCTGAATTTGAATCCAGGGAGTAGAACCTAGCTCCTGGCTTTTCTAAAATGGTTCTACTCACCCTTCAGGTTTTGCAGTTCACTTTTATAAGTTCAGGGTTGTTGGTACATTGACCATGTAAGTAGCAGAGCATTGTATGGAATTCAAATTACAGCCACATTTTCCCAATAATGACACGTGTGGTCCACATTTCCTGGCACTAGTTACACCAGGCAGAGGTGGTAAGCAAATTTGCCATAGTGTAAGGGGAGTTAACAGGGACTAAGACAACACACATTACTACATGTTGTTTTATGCAAAAGTTCTACAAATCACAGGGCTTATGATTACAAGAGTTATACAAATCACAAGACTTATGATTACATTGATACAAAAGTTATACAAATCACAAGATTTATGATTACCTTGATACTATATTATTCAAACCTGTGACTACTCTGAAAAGGGAGTAAATGGGAATTTACATTCTCAGTTAATTGGGCACAGTCTGCAGGGAAGTTAAGGATTCTTAGAAGTTACTTACTGGGAGTGCATAGGAGATAAGGAGAAGTGCACCTTTTGTTAACTCTCAGGATGTGGGTATGTGCAGGACTGCTCAAACACTTGCCAGGCCCTTCTCTACGGGTTCTGTCAGTACGGACAGACAATAGTGGGTCTCTGTATCAGAATGGAATAATAAACACTGGAGATTCAGAAGGAGGAAGCTGAGAAGAGTAGGGAGGGATGAAATATTATGTCAGGTACAATGTGCACAGGTGAGGGTAATGGGTACACTTAAAGCCCAGACTTCTTTGCTGCTATACAATACATCCATGTCACCAGCAAAACATTTGTACCCCCTAAAGCTATCAAAATAATAAAATAAAAATAATAAAAATCTATATGTCCATTCCCAGGGATAATTAAATATATTATGACTAATACATATACAATGTCATACTATGTACCATAAAATAAGGAAGTGCTTTATCAGTATAAAACAATTTTCAGGGTATAGCATTACCTGAAAATAAAGCAGTGTGTAGACAGCATGTTATCATGGGTATGCATGTATGCTAACATTTATATAAGAGAAAAGTAATGAATAATTGTGTGTACACAAAATGTCCATAAAAGAATAAAGGTGGAATGGCTAAAAAAAAAAAAACAACAACTAGGTAACCATGGAATGAGATGAGAGGGTGAATTTTCATTGTATTTACACTTTAGTACCTTTTGAATTGTAAACCTGTTACCCACTCAAACGTATCTTGACAATATGGAATAAATATTCTAGATATTTCTGTGGACTGTCCTACATCCCAAGATATTAAGGTAAATAAAAGAGGATAAAATCATAGTCTACTGGACTTATACTTGGTTATTGTTATTATTGCTCCAACCAGGCTATACATTATTTTATGGCATGAACTGCCTTAATTTTTTTTCAGGCGCATCTCAATTCCTTTCTTCCATATCAGTTTTTTCATGGAGTTAAGCACATTTAATTGTTTTGCCTAGAGTAGACATTTTTTTTCTTTTACTTAACACTAAAAGAAAGTGTGAAGATTTCTTATGGAAAATTAGTTCTTTCATTGGTGTCATTTGCTGTATTAACAGACAAGAGGATTTTGTTTTGAACAAAAGTATTGGAGAAAATCATAAACACAGAGATGAGGTTGCTTGAGACATGCAAACTAATGATGTAGGAAGACAGATTATCCACAACGACTGGTGCTTTATAGTAATGTAGTTTGCGTTTGGCAGGCAAATATCTGCTAAGAAGCATCTCAGACCCAGAAAAACTTTGCAAATGTTTTAGTTACAGAAGCAACTAGGCCTCCAAGATGAATTACAGTGAAGCCAAAAGGAAGAAGAAAACAGCTAGAAGCCATCCGGACTCTCTTCCTAGAAAGCTTCTACTCAACTCTTCAAAATCAGCACACTTACAGGTGTCTGTGGATTTGTCTTCTTGACCTCTGATTACACTGAATTGTAACTTATCTGTCCATATGACTGTGTCCTTACCACACTGTGAACTCCTCCAGTTCATAGTGGCTATGTTAGATCTCCTGTTACAGAATCATGGCTTAGCATACCATCCAGAATATTCTCTAAAAACACGTGATGAATGGAGAAACCTTTGAGGTATGTATATTAATAAGTGCCATGCTAAGGGGAACAGAAATAAAAGAAACATAAAATAATCATAATACTGTCTTAATAACAATAATAAATACAGAGGGCAGGAGGGAAAAAAGAAGGAAAACAAAATGACAGTATAAGCAATTTCCAGGTTTAATCTCTCAGCATGGCCACAACACAGTGTATAATTTGAACAAATGGATCCAAAGATGGCTGAGAAAGGCTTAAAATTCAAATGTACATGCACCATATAGCAACTCTTGGAAGCTTCTATATGTTATGACTTAACAAACGTGCAAATTATAATTTACTGGCTTTAAATACACCCAGATCTTCTCCTTCTCCTCATATTGCCAAGAATTTTCTCATTCTGTATTTAGGATCTATCTAAATACTTAAGAATAAAAAGAATATAGATTTGAAAAAAAAAGAAAAATGCAGAAGTATAGAAAAAGAAGGAAAGTTTAAGAGAAAACGTAGAAAAATTACTTGGAAATTTAAAAATGAAAGATACTTGTGTGGAAAATGTAAGATGTTTTGTCAATTATTTTGTAATTCCCTTCCTTATTTAAAGAATGATCAACTCAGTAAGATAATTATACTAATAATGGCTAACATTTTTTAGTGCATTTACTATGTGAGAGCTTTACATGAAACAACAGCTTCAGTTATTCAATTCTCACAACGGTTTTTTTCTGGGAATAAATGTTAATATCTTATTTAATAACCAAAGAACCTATACTCAAGAAGAAGCAGGGCTACTCCTCTGCCTCCAAATCTAGTACATTCTATACTTTTCTGGAATAAAAGAGCATTTTAATGTTTTAATATGCAATCAGCACTTAGCACAGTTTTCCTAGTCTCATTTCAAATCATGATTTTCTTCTTATCTATAGTTTATTACAGTTCCTTAGTGCTGAATGTACATACTCCAGGCAGTAAATGTTCCATTTTTGTTTGAGACTCTTATGCCTAAACATTACACGCACACCCCTTTACTGCACCTTTAAGTTTCCTGAATCTATTGTAGAAGGATTTTAACGCATTTGCATTGGTATAGCCAGTGTCTAGTCTGACAATTCACTGATTTACCTGAACTTGTCATTATACATTGTATCACCACAAAGCTGGCTTAGTATAATTTCTTCATTCTTACATCACTTTACTTGTGAATGCAAACTGTTTATCTCCTTACACGCTCCCAGCTTGCCCTTATATATATATAAAGATTTTTTTTTTTTTTTCTGATGGCATTCTCTGATCTGGAAGGCTGTTTTGTTTTTTTCCTATTCATATCTTTCTAGGATTAATTAGTGTCCACTATCTGTTGTGAATTAAATGATATCCTCCCAAAATTTATGTATTGAATTCCTACCCCCATCCTCAAGTACCATAGAATGTAACCCTTATTTGGAAACCAGTAATTAGCTAAGATTAGCTGAATAGTACTGGAGTAGGATAGGCCTCAAATCCAAAGTGATTGGTGTCCTTAATAAAAAGAACTCACACAAGAATATGTGAATATTTAAATTATTCTGCCACAAGGAACTACCAGAAGCTCAGAAAGGGGTCTGAAACAGATCCTTTGCTAATACCTCCAGTGGGGGTATGGCCCTGTTGACACTGTGATTTCAGATTTTGGGCCTCCATAACTATGAGACAAAGTTTGTGGTACTTTATTTTAGCAGTCATAGGAAACTAATGCACAATCAATAAAGCCATTTAATTAGCCATCTCCTTACTTACTAATCTCATTTGCTGTGCAATGATAATATTACTTTAAGACAAAACAAAACCAAAAAAATTTTCTGAGTTTTACTGAATGCCAGACACTATGCCAAGAGTTTGGTGCATGCAGAATCTCATTTTATCCTTATGCAGTACTGAGAGATAAGTATTATTATTATGCAGATTTTAATTAGGAGAAAATAAGAACCCATAATATTTAAGTAACTTGCCTAAGTTCACACAGGTGGACAAAGAACCCAACCCTATATATCTTTGACCTTGCTATTGTCTAATTTAGATATTGTCTATGATGTTTTAAGCATCATGCCACATAAGGTTGGGTGCGGTGACCCACACCTGTAATCCCAACACTTTGGAAGGCCAAGGTGGGAGGATTGCTTGAGCCCAGGAGTTTGAGACCAGCCTAAGCAACATAGCAAGACTTCATCTCTACAACAAAATAAGCCAGGTATGGTGGCGGGTGCCTGTAGTACCAGCTATTTGGGAAGCTGAGGCAGAAAGATTACCTGAGTCCAGGAGGTTGAGGCTGCAGTGAGGTGTGATCATGCCACTGCACTTTAGCCTGAGTGACAGAGTGGAACCCTGAGTCAAAAAAAAAAAAAAAAAAAAATCACGCCACATAATTAAGCATTTACTTATATACATCATGTAACATTACCTGGGTATTTCCATATCTCAAACCAAAATTTAGTTGCTTTTTATTATCCATGTGATCTACATTTGCTCTTTCTAAATACAAATGTAGTTCTTATAACAACCTCACGTCATCCATGTAGGCTCAATTTACAGATGAAGAAATTTAGGCAAAATATTTTAAAGACCTAGCCTAATGTCACACAACCATAGAATGCCAGGACCAGACTCAAACCCAAGGGTGGGACCCCAGAATCCCAACTGCTACCCTGCAACAGCTCCCTAGTAGCATCTTTGAAAAGAAGGACAATATTTCATGTTTTCATTGTTCCCTTCTATATGTACCATAGAACTAGAAAGATAATACTTTAGGGAAAACTCTCAAGCAAGGTTTTTTTTTCCTCTGCTCTCACACCACAACAATCATTGACACAGAAGAAGACTTATGTGACCAAATGTGGGAGTTTCTTCCAACCGCCAAACAGCGGACACCAGCTTGGTGTCCTCCAATTCAGTTCCAACACTATCTACCTGGGGACAGTGCCAAATCCCACACTGAGGTCTCAGTCCCACAAGACCGACCACCTCTCCACCACCCCGCAGATACCAGTTGTAAGCTCACTCCTTTGGAACTTCTGACCAACTGACTTGAAGTTGGAATTCCCAAGACACCTTCTTTGTGTTTGCTTAATTTTCAGGAGCAGCTCACAGAACTCAGGGACACACTTAATATTTACTGGTTTATTATAGAAGGTATTGCAAAGGACGTGTAGGGTAAGGTGTGAGGGAATGGGCATGGAGCCTCCATGTCCTCCTACTACCCTCCAGGAACCACCTGTGTTCAACTCTCTGAATCCAGTTCTCTTGGGTTTTTATGGAAGCTTCATGATGTCAGCACTCCTCCCCTCATTGTATACAGCAGGACACCTTCTGGAGAGGGTCTTAAGACCCACAATCAGAAGGCTGGGAAGATCAGAGTCCTGCCTTGGGACAGGTGAAAGGACGACAGGAGAAGGTCAAAGAGATTCTGTTTCTGCGGTCTGCCCCTGAGGCCTCAAAAGATTGTATCAAGAGGTATGGGAGTTATAAGCCAAGAACCATGGACAAAAACCATTATATATAGCGTAACACCACAGATAGTAAGTTCTAAATAAAATTTTCAGGAAGATCAGAACTCAAGGGATAACGTGACAATGCTTCCATTGCCTCTGAAAAAAAAAGAGGTCTGGGTTATTCACTACAAACAGACTCCTCAAGAGTACAAATTGCCTTTTCTCTCCTTTGCTAGTCTCCTTCAAATCAGGTACAATATTCAACATGTAATGTTACTTCATCAATATTTATGGTTGACAGCCCCTGCAAAAGTGTTGCTTTTATCAGGAACATGTTTTTAAACAAAAGGAAAATCATACACCTCTAAAATAGGCTTAAGGCAACCAACCAACAAATTAATCTTTAAAGATTTCTTTACACTATGGTATCACCAGGATATATGAGAAGATAACATAGACATTTTAGAAAGGTAGTGCTTATTACAAATTTCTATATTTGCATAACAAATGGACATTGAAAATGACACAGATGATTATGAATGCCCTTATTAAAATGTTTGTGATATAGATATATCTATATGCTTATATAGATATATATATTCAATTGAGTTCTGCAAGTAAGCTAGCCCAAAGAACAGCAAGTATGATTAAGTGTTACATTAAAAAAAAACTGAAGGTGAATTTTTTTTCATCCAACTTTTCCCAAAGAAAACTTTTTTAATTACTGTAGATGTGACTCCTGTGTACTCCCTACTTTCATTTTTAAGCCAACGGGAAATATATTTCCTACTGTTGTTATGAAACCTCCAAAGTTAATTACCGAAGATAGTTGGATTATTTTTTGCTTATCTTTATTCTATTGGGACTATGCACCATTTGCATGTAGCCATGCAGGGTGAGTTCACTTTCGATACAGTCAATTATATAAGTCTATCAACAGCTATTTTATTATGGGAACAATAGAGACAGACGGTTCAGACTCTGTGATGAATATAGATTAGAGAGAGGTCACCCTGACATACATAATTAGTTTTAGAATGTTAAATTAATAGGTAGAATGCCCCTAAGGCAACCATACATTTAGGCTGAAGCTGCAGGGTCTGGAGTCCAGCTTCCGTCTGCTGCTGTCAGCACTGACATGGCCGAATGCCTGCTTGCGAAGTGGCAGAAGGTATTACAACAAAACTAAATGGCTGTAAAAACAAAATTTGCATAATACTATGGTCATATTACATATATTTCCCTTCAGAAACATTTGTGCAGTTAAATTATTATGCACGTTTTTAGTAGAGTGTTGGCTAAACAGATAAATTTTTAGGTGCCTTAAATAGATCTTTAAACAAGGCCTCAATTGATGATAATATTTTGAGAAATACAAAATTTTTGGTATGTGATATTAGCTTAAAAATATGAAGGTGGTATCAAAGACATTTTTCAGTTATAAATGTGTATTGGTTGTTTTATTGTTTGTTTTTTCATCCATGTGTAAGTTAAGCATAATAATGTCTATGGCAGACCTCACTTACCAAGGGAATGAAAGATGATATCCAAACTTTGCTTTTGTTTTAGTCAATGAGCTGATGATATGATGCGTCAGTATTACTGTTATTAACCTGTTTGAGTAGAGTTACATGGTTTTTAATATAGCATAGTCAATAAAATTTTCTAGACATTTTTAGAAATAAGATCAACTTGAAGCAATCTAGAGGCATATCTGCAGTATAATTTGTGCGATACGTTACCTGATTTTATTCAACAGTATAATCTATTTGTTCACATTTTAGCATTTACTATATGACAGGCACTAAACTAGATCATCTATTATGCTATCTACTTTAATATGCAGAGCATACCTGTGAGATGGATGTTATTATCCACAATCTACTGATGAAGTAAGAGATACCTACAGGTTGTGTGCCCCTGATCATTCAACCAGGTGTTGACATAGCAAAGACTGCTTGAACCTGAAGCCCCTATTCTAATGGCTTTATTTGATTTTTTTCTTTTTATGTCATTAAGACCCCAAGTGATTGATCTTGGCCATACATACATAGGTTCAGATTAAACAGTAAGCATCTCCAGCACCAAGTTAGATATCTTTCAAATAATTCTGTGATATTTTACTTTCTGAATATATGGCACAGAGAAGGTAAGGAACTTACTCCCAAATAGCCAGCATACGAAGGTCGTGGTTAATTTTTAAATGTTCATTTCAACATTCTCACAACCTCTGAGAATTCAGTGGATACTCATCCAGTGAAAGTGTCGGTGTTACTTAGACTGGCATAAACATATTAGGTTAGTGTTTATATAATTAAGGTTGCTTCAGGTTATCAATTACAGAATACTCAACAGAGTTAGTGGCTTAAATGATCAGAACATCTGGATTGCACACGGCAAGAAGGACAGAGACACGGAATTTCCAGATGGCTTTAGCAGCTCAGTGATGAAAACAAAGACTCAGATAATTTTTGTCTATCTGCTCAAATAGTCCCTGCACCTTGGCCATATTCCACTCATGATTGCAAGATTGTGACCACAGTTATGGGTTGCAAAGGTAAATATCACCAGATCTAATGGTGATATTTCAATCCCTTGGTAAGGTGCTAAAATGTGAAACATGTTTAGGAGAATAAAATCACCTCAGCATCACTTCCCTTGGATTTTCTTGCCTATAATTGGGTCATTTGAATAAGCATATCCTACCTTCATTGAAAGCTGGGAAACAGAGCAGCTGGAATTTTCAAAGGCTTTAGGGCGAAGGAGGCTCTGTGAACACAGAAGAAGGTGGATGTGATGGGTGATGAAGGTCAATAGTTATCCAATAGACAACCACCAATGTCTGATCCAGCATCAGACCTTGATATTTCTGATATATGCTGATCTTTCAGCAATACAGACAGACAGACAACTAGTAAGACACAGAAGGAAAGACTATAAAATCCAAGCCTGGTTGAGATTGTCATTTCACAAATACTGCTCCAAGCAAGTAAGAAAAAAAACAAAAACAAAAAAATGCTGGTCCTTATTTTCTCAGAGATAATGATAGAAGAATAAAATGTCACAGAATATCCCCTGTTGCTAGATAAATGCCAAGGTAAGTCCTATTATTTATTTTATCATCATTATTTTATGAAAAAATGTTGAAAAAAATTGAGGTCTTTTCAAAATTTAAAAATTCTAATTTCATGCTAACTATATATCATAGTGAAGCATTTGATCATACACCGGATAAGTGATAAACTATAAATTTCATTTTTTCTGTAATATAATGCATCTGAACATTCATAATCTAGTGTGGTTTTTTTTTCTGTTTGCTAAGTTTTTAGACTTCTAACTCTTCAGTGTCTTGCTGAACTCACAAAATATAAGCGATCCCTGTGTCATCTCTATTTTTTCTCAGCAGAGATGGACTTTTGTTTCTATTTCCCCAAGGACAGATATGCAGGAGAAGTTATGCTTGCATTTCAATAAACAGAAAATTAAGTAGTAGCATTTCTGATACCCTGAGTTTTATCCCTAACCCACTAGGTGACATGCCACCAAAAGAGCTAACACCCATCACTAAGACACACACACACAAAATCAAATAAAAGAAGGTCTGTTGCTTCTATGTACAGGTATAATAAACAAGGCACTTGAAATGTTACCTATGGGCAACTTCTTTGAGTCCCCTCCCACTGTGGGAGCTTTTCTGTCTTCTCAGTAAATCCTACTTTCAAAGAGAGAGAGAGAGAGAGAGAGAGAGAGAGAGAGAGAAACGTTATTTAGCATGTGGGAGATGACACCTTTACCTAATGTTCAGATCTGCATGTATAAATATATGGGTTGTTTTTGTGAAAAAGGCATAGATGGTCCTGATTTTCTTCTTACCAAATTTCTGAATTTTTTGGTTAAGGTAAACTGTTCTGGAATGCTACATCCAGGTTCAATTTCCAGATATCAGGTTTTGGCATAAGGGTGGGATAGTACTAACCTATAAATTGCAGAGCATGAAGTAATATTTTAGCAATAGTTAAATGGTAAGACTGATTATAACTGCTAAAGACTTATAACCTAGCATACGGCTAGAGAGAGAAAATATTGTGTGTGTGCACACATCAGAAATTACAGGTGAGTCATAAGTTTCCAATGGACCATCAAAGGTGGTGCCCAAAGACATGGCTTATGGTATAGAGTTGGCCTATTTTATAGAGTTCTCATTACTGTATCTCTTAAGTGGGGCAGGAGCTTTTGAAGACAAAAGTGATGACTCAGACATCACTGAAGAATACGAGTTCATATAATTTCATAGAAGACACCATCTTTCCTATAGTAACCAGAGTGAATCTGCTTCTAACTAGCATATCTGATTTTTCTCATTCATTGCAAGAATGGGTTGGGAGATATGCCAAAAAGCATCCACTGCTGGAAAACAATAGAGCTGAGGAATATAGACCCTTGGTGATTCAGATCAAAAGGTGCCAGTATTGTGTCCTTGTCTTTGTCAGATTTTGGGGGATCAAGAATATGTAGGAGCGAAGTCATGATATACAAGAGATTTTCCAAGAGGCAGAGACATGTATGTCAGGAGCTGTTACAAAATCATTGTGATTTTCAGAAAGACTCTCATGCTGTTAGAGACCTATGGCGATGCCTTAATTCAGTAAGCCACATTTGATAAGAAAATAATTTTCTAATAAGATCAGAATGCATAAAAGACAGACAAAAACTAGTGGTTACTGGACTAAGTGTGGTCCAAAGATGCCTTAAGTTTATCCAGGGCCATGTTTAATCGAGCTTTTATTTGAGTGTTTTTTCAGGCAATGCACACTCTCCATAGTTCACCACAGGTACCACTTGGCTGCTTCTCAAGTTTAAGTTAACAATCTGACCACTGAAGGCATTTGAGATTTTCCTCCTAATGTAGATACAGGAGGATTTTTACAGAGCCAGGGTTCATGACTTGTTAAGTGGAGCCCAGAATGTGTCTTAGCCATGATTCACCCTTTTGTGCTGTTTATGATTTTTACACCTGTACATAACGTCCCTCTATTTTCTTAAACCATGATCCATCAACTAAAGGATTTTGTCAAACTTTATTTCCTGTGGTTGTGAAAACAATATATTTCCCCTTTTTTCCCACATAAAATCATAACACAATCATTTTTTTAAACAGTAAAGCACTCTCCTCCATCCTCCATGAAATTTAGATATATCCAACTCCACCTCCACCCCATTAAGAATCACTAATGTAGAAAAAGCATTAGGAAAATAATGCGAAATAAGTCCTCTATCCTTGATTCCCACAATTTTTTATTTTTTTGCCTTAATGTAGCACTTACCATCTTTTTATTATAATATGTTTGGAGAACATCTGACCCTGTTAATCTTTTGGATAGACCCAAAGGGGCTACAATAACCACTCATTGCCTCTTTGGAAAGCCTTCCCTTCCTCCATTAGGGCATCATGTGATACTATAACATTTGGCACTATCTAGTAAATTTAACACTGTTTACAACATGCAGCTGTGTTTTGTTCCTAAATACAGCAAAAGTAATCATGAACAATCATGTAGTTCAAACTACAAAGAGAAATCCTTATGATTAATAATAAAATCTACCTATTATTCATAGGAAATAACTCAGTTGAGGGTTCTCGTTATTTTTTGTTCATGATTGAGCTTATTTTCTATTTTATAGTTCTAGGAAACAAATAGAAATGCGCACTAGAGCTGTTTTTTTCCTCTAAAATCTAGATGTTGCTAAGATTCTCATCAAATGCAGTAGGTTGATGACAGGTACAAGGAAATGGCAGACACTTAAATGATTCAAATTATAATTGGTAATTAGCTCCCAAATTATTCCTGTCTTTTTCAGTTGGAAGGCAAACACTTTTTGCCATTATGTAATTACCACAAAGAAATAGAAATATCTTATTCTACCCTAATATTCTTGTGGAATGTAATTTCCAGAAGCTGAAATTGTGTATTTATTCATATACAACAGAAATATAGATAAAAGGCATTTTAGCTATGGTGAAAGGAAATGTTTTGCCATTAAAAATAAGCCTTTAAAAAAATTCTGACATCATAAGAGTATCATTATAAATTACATTATTAAGGTTTATCTAGAACATCTCCGTACTCAGGAAAATTTATTTTTTTTCCTTCTTGATTTCAACTACTGTGCATACTTTTCATTTTAGTCACGATGCTCTGCTAATCAAAACTAGCAATATCATCTAGAGAGATCTAGGGAATTAATTAGGTACATCTCATTTCGACTCTACTAATCTTCTCTATGTCTTTGTTTAGGGAAAAGGAGCCCATCATTGGCTGATAAACTAAGGTGATTCTATTTGCTTTATAGAAGGATCTACTAAAAGGCTAGCTATGGTTTATAAATCTTTTAGTCCTGTCCTGACATAGCAGCATTTGAATACTGACCTGGGAATGAAAAGCAGTGTTCTGTGTGGCAATCAGGTAGAGGTGTTTCCATTTTACCTGATTTTATTAATATATTTTGTCTATTTTAACCAGAGAGAGAGACAGAGAAAGCATTAATTAGAGTCACATGGAAGATGTAGCACAGTACCTCAAATGACTTGAGAAGATGCTTCATGACCGTACCACCTCTAATTGCAAACAATTCAAATGAAATCATTTTAGTCAACTATATGCCTGCTAACTTAAATACGACGAATCTAATTCATGGAAAAGTTTTAAACCTAAATCCAGATTAACTTTTCATTTGAAGGGGGAAGTTTGAAAAGACCTTTTTTTTTCTTTCCAAATGATTAGAAGCTTTCCAACGATTAAAGATATGCTCTTTCTAAGTCTGATTAGTGAGTTGGGAAGTCATGTTACAATAAATAGGAAGATGGCACAGGCCACTGGTGGATCCTTGAAATAATGGGAGCTGAGAATAATAACTATCTAGAAGTTTGGAAAATTGAGTTTAGTCATCTGGAATCTGATTGTATACCACTGGTTTCACATACCTCTGATAATTAATTTATTTCATGACTATTAAGTCAACTTATTTAACTTAACATATTCTTGATTGTCAAATCAACTTTTTAAAAAAATATTTAATGCTGACTGGTATCTGCTTTCTACTTATATACTTTTTATTCTTAAGTAAAATATATGTTACATTTTATATGCCTAGGGACTATTTAAGAAATTGTAAAATAAGTATTTGAAGTTTAAATAAATTATAGTTTTATGAATAATAAAGATAGTAACGTTGGAAAAAAGTCTATTTCAAAGAACCAACTCTTTTGGCTTATATTTAATATAAATGAGCACCGTGCTCTAATTTACTATTCTAAAATACAGTTTAGTCATTTAAAACATTTCCAAATATCTCCCTTTTAAACAATTATTAGAAAAACATTGATTTCAATCACTTCTGAAATCTACATAAGACACATATATTTTGTAATTTAGAGAGAAAGATGTGTGCGCCATTGAACTGTGCACTTAAACATGATTAAAATGGTATATTTTATGTTATGTTTATTTTACCAAAATTAAAAAAAAAGACTTAAAAAGTGGTGTGACAAACATTCAAGGTGAAGTAGCATTTTGATACACAATTAGAATCAGTTGTTTATTATGCCCAATATGTCCAAACGCTCACTTTTAAAAATAGTAATGTAGATGTTTGTAAAATCCCTGTACACTGAAATGACAAGGATTATTATTCAAAACATATTTTCAAATTTCACTACCAATCACAAGTTTTAGAGATCTGGTTTTCACATCCTTTTGTTTTGTTGTCACTTCCTACCCTGCCAATAGCAATTATATGATAGTGGTGAATTGAACACAGAGATATTGAAGCGCTGACAAGTTCATTTCATGTTTTTTCTACGGTTGTAGCGCCTTAAATCAGATTTCCTACAGAATATAATAAAATTGTGAGTCTCATGTCCCCTGTTGAAAGTGGGAGTAACTTCGTTACTAGCCCTTTGAAATTTGTTTCCCATCTAATAATGGATCAGGTTCAGCACTGGAGAGTGATGTGAGCAATGTCCCAATCTTTAGTCCGATTTTCCTAGAGACTATTTTTCTGTTGCCAGAATAGGAATGGCCCCAGAGCAGTGAATTTATACCTCCATAATGAATATGGTTAGTCCACAATCGCATGCCAAGTACATGTTCATATCATCTTTATGACCCACATAATATATCATGGAACTACTGGCTGAAAGGAAACTAATTAACCTTTAATGAGATAAGGACACTGTAGGATAGTTGGCTCTATGGAAGGGCTGAAATTCCCAGACTGGGACATTCACTTGGGTTCCCTGCCATTGTGTATCCACTACCTATGTTTGGGACCATTCTTCTTTTCAGTATCTACCAAGTCTGTCCGCGAAAACAAAGCAAAATAAATAAAAAATTATTAGAGCTGAGTAACATATTACCCAGATGGGTTGATATGGAGAATATGAAAGTGAAATTTCTAATATACTCATCCTCAAAATCTTCTATAGTAAAAGGAAATTATATACTTTGTTAGCGCATCACAGATCATTCTGCTGTAAAGGACTTTAACCATACAGGTATGAAATTAAAAGAACACTCTCAAACCAAACAGTGACATTAATATGCTCGCTCTTATCACAATGGAACAAGACACATTTTTCCATACTGTTTGATTCATATTAAATTTCAGTTAAAGATAAAGTTCGGTGAGTTGATCTCCACCCAGTTTCCAGGATTCATATAATTTATGAAATTACAGATACAGGATTAGTTGTCTGAGAAATGTGCAAAAGAAAAATGCTCACAAATTGTTTATTAATGCTTGTCAAGTTGAGAGAGAGAAATATTTTGGGAATTGTTTGACCTTCATTCTTATCATATGAGTTGGCAGTTATTCCAGAAAGAAAATACAGAGCCTGTAAAACATCTTTCTCTTCTTATTGATCTTTCCATTGAATCCGGATAAACATTTTTATCTGGTGGCACATTAATGTGGCAAACTCTTAGGCATTTATCTGGGAAAGAGTGATGATATCACACAGGCTTCACTACAAGGATCTGTTTCATCTTCCACATGCAAAAGGGGACAACTCCATTTCCTTCTCTTATATCAAATAGGCTGAAATAAATTATGACTGACTAATTTCCTCCCTCTATTTATTACATGTAAATAAGACCAATCCTCAATTGACTGTAAAATGCATGCATGTTATATGACAGCATTAAGATGATTAAGTCCTTATGTTTTGTAAGCTGTTTAATCTATAAAATGATGATGATATGTCACTACTAGTGACTCATATTTTTATAGCACATTTCCTTCTTTTATTAATTCCAGTATCTTCTCAGGTCGAGTTAAAGGCCATATACCCAAACTTTGCTTTTCCTATAAGTCTGTTTTGCTGATAAACAGAAGTATTTGCTTCTGTGAAATTTGTTTAGAGAATGGTAATGCATGACAAGATTTTGGCTAATATTAGACTGATGCATAAGTTTGCAGCATTTGTTTTGGGCATGGCACTACTGCGGTATTGGGAGTTTATCGTTTGTCATTTGGAGTGACAATGTGTTTGTGAATATGCCTTGCATTTCACAGATTTGAAGAAAGCTAGTGCCTTTTGTGGGTTTAAAAAAATGAAGCGTCAAGTGGGAAAATGAACAATTTCGACATACTCTTCTGTTTGAGTTTAACAGAGGAGTAAAGACCCCGAAGGCAGCTCGGAACATTTGTGCCATATACGGGGAGAAAGCCATCAGGGAAGGCAGGGCAAAAAAATGGTTTTATCACTTCAGAGGGCCTGAGTGATTCTCCATATTCAGGAAGACTATTGAGCTTTGATGAAGACCTTTTATTTATTTTTTTATTTTGAATATGTGGGGTGTAACTCAGGGTTAGGTATACAAATGTTCATTATGCAGATACCCTTGTTGATGAGGTGTGCCCTCCCCCTCCCCTGGCCATTTCCCACGGCTGCCATTCCCTTTCTTATAGTATTACGATAGTTGTTCAAAGTCCACATATAAGTGAGAACATGTGACACTCAGTTCTTTGTTCCTGCGATAGATCACTTCATATTATAGACTCTAAGTCCATCCAAGTTGCTGTGAAGTTCATAATTTTGACCCTTTTTATAACTGCATAATATTCCACCATGCATATGTCCCACACTTTTTTATCCAGTTCTCTTTAGATGGACAGCACGGTTGGTTCTATGTTTTTGCTATTGTAAAAAATGCTGCAATAAACATGCGTGTGCAGATATCTTTTTCAGAAAGTGATTTGAGTTTCTCTGGGTAAATTCTCAGTAGGGGAACTGTGGGGTCGTATGGGAGGTCAATTTTTAGATCTTTTCAGGAATTGCCAAACTGTTTTCCACAGAGGTTGTGTTAGTTTGCACTCCCACCATCAGTGTAGTCTTCCTTTTTTGCTGCATCCTCTCCAGCATCTATTGTTTTTTGAGTTATTGGTGATGGCCATCCTGACTGGAGTTATGTGGTATCTCAATGTGTTTTTAATTTGCATTTCTTTGATGACTAGTGAGGCTAAGCATTTATTCATGAATCCGTTGGCTGCTATTATGTCTTCTTTTGAGAAGTGTCTATTCATATCTTTTGCCTACTTTGTAATGGGGCTGTTTGTGTTTTGTTTTTTTAGCATGTTTGAATTCCTTGTATATCCTAGATGCTAGGCCTTTGTCAGATACAGTTGGCAAATATTTTTTCCCAGTCTGTGTGCTGTCTCCCTGCTCTCTTGGTTTCTTTGGCTTTGCAGAAGCTTTTCAGTTTGATGAGGTCCCACTTGTCTATCTTATCTCCTATGGCATGGGCACTTGGGGATTTCATCAGGAATTGGTTGCCAGTGCCAATTTCCATAAGGATGTCTCCTGCATTTTCTAAGGTTCTTATAGTTTGAGGTTTTACATTTAGGTCTTTGATCCATTTAGTATTGATTTTTGTGTATGATGATAGGTAGGAATCTTGTTTTCATCTTCTGCATGTGGTCTGCCAGTTTTCCCAGCACCATTTACTGAAGGTTCTCCTCTCCCCAGTGGTTGGTGATGGAGGCTTTGTTGAAGATGAGTTGGTTGAGAAATTGAGGTTTTGCTTCCAGAAAATCTATCCTGTTTCATTGGCTTATATGCCTATTCTTGTACCAATAACAGGCTGTTTTGATTATTGTAGCTTTATAATAAAGTTTAATTAAAGTCTGGGAGTGTGATACCTCCCACTTTTTTTTGATAAGGATTCTTTTGACTATTCGTGGTCATTTATGTTTCCATATGAATTCCTGTATTGTCGTTTCCAAGTCTGAGAAGAATGCTGCTGGTAATTTAATGTGTATTGCATTAAATCTGTAGATTGCCTTGGGTAGGATGGACATCTAAACAATATTGATTCTCCCAATCAATGAGCTTGGGATATTTTTCCGTTTGTTTGTGTCATCTTTGATTTCTTTGAGCAGTGTTTTGCAGTTTTCATTGTAAAGGAGTTTGACTTCTCTGGTTAGGAAGATGCCAAGGTATTTCAATTTTTTTGTGGCCACTGTAAGTGTGTTGGAAAAAGAAAGAGAAAGCCTAGATAAACACAATCACAAATGCCAAAGATGAAGTCACAACTGATCCCGAAGAAATACAAAAGATTGTCAGAGATTACTATGTGCACTTATATGGAAACAAACTTGAAAATCTAAATGAAATGGAGGACTTTTTTTTTTTTTTTTTTTTTTTTGAGTTGGAGTCTCACTCTGTTGCCCAGACTGGAGTGCAGTGGCCGCTCCCAGCAATCGCAACCTCGACCCGCTGGGCTCCAGCGATCCTTCCGCCTCAGCCTTCCGAGTAGCCGGAATTACAGGCATGCGCTACCACGCCCGGTTGATTTTTTGATTTATTGTAGAGATGAGGTCTCGCTGCCCAGGTGGGTCTCGAACCCGCAGGCTCAGGCAATCCACTCACCTCAGCCTCCCAAAGACGCGGGATTACAGGCTGAGCCACCGAGCCCGGCTTGGAGATCTTTTTGACATCATAAAACCTCCCCTGGTTGAAACAAGAAGAAATTAAGATCCCAAATAGACCAATAACAACCCAGGAAATCGACTATGTCATAAGAAAACTACCTGATGAAGACCTTTTAAAGACTTTAGTCTACGATGATCCACGTCAGTCAACTGAAAAATGGCAAATAAAATGAACTTCGACCAGTCAACCAATGTGCAATATTTGCATTCCATGGACAAGTGAAAAACACTATGAACAACAGTAGAAGACAACACCCTAAAAACACTATGAACAACAGTAGAAGAAAACACCCTAAAAATTTAGAAACCATTTTGGTCAGATCTTTAGTGGCGGTTAAGTTTTGTGTAAGGAAATATTATGATTCTAGAATGAAACAGTTTGTGTTTTCAGTGTACACATGTCAGAATCCAGGTGAAATCCCCACCTTCTACTATCACATACACACAGAATAATCTTTTTTTTTTTCCTGCTTAATGGAAAACTGTTCACTAAAGGTGAGAGGAAACTTACTGACTCTCTGTTATATCTATTTATTAAGACTGTGGACCCTTGTGTGTAAAGCATTCTGTGCAATCATCTGGGTCAGTGCTTCTCAAACTTTAGAACTAAAAATCACCCAAGAACTAATTAAAGAGGAAAATGCACTAGGGCTCACCTCAAGAAAATGTAGTGCATCTGGAGTGAGACTCAGGGATCTGCTGTTTACATAAGCAATCCAGATACTTCTGCTGCAAGTGTTCCACAGGTCATTGAATATTAGTCTGCTCCCTCTTTAAAAACAAAAACAAAAAAAATGTGGGTTAAGAATCCTAATGTGAACTTGGCCCGAGGAAGGCCTTGCATTCTTAGTATTAGCTGGTGGTGGCACACCTTTTGTGTTGAGGCTGTTCCTGAGGGACAATACTGATTTCTTGAGAAGAGCTACACAGTTTGCATACACCCAATGGCATTTTAGGAAATGATGAAATTCACACTTGAGTTTTTCTAAATGGGAATTCTGTGATTTCCTCCAAGTCTCCATTTCAGGAAAGGTCACAGAGATTCCTGAATTTTAAAAGTACCTATGTTAGGAAAATGATTTGGTGGTCCTGGGCATAAAATAAGACTTTTAGCAGAGAGTAGCTGATGTTGGATTCTTTTTTACCATTGATATGAAATTACTAAATAGTTCTCATTTTGAAGTATGCTTAGGCCTTTTTCCCTTTTAGAGAAGGGAAATTCCCAGGATTTATGCACATTTAGGGGAGTGAAAGGAAGCCTTAAGAAAGAGACTACTTGCTAATTAGGGCAGATACCAGATCAAATAATTAAAATGATTATTAGGAAAAAAAATAGATGTGCTCCCAGTTGATAAGCAGGTCAGACAAAGTACTGAAGCTGTGAGGGCGACAGAAATGAGCCTGAGGTTTATTTTGCCCTTCTTTTATACTTGCTAATTGACTAGAGAAAGAGAATGAGCATCAACTTGTCTAACCTTTAGGTCAAGGGGAATGTCTGTATGACTTCTAGCACATATTCATTTTAATAAAATTTTATCACCATCAAATAATTTGAATCATTAATATAGTGTGTTATACAAAAATCTTACTGTCACTGGATTTTATATCAAGGTACCAAATATATTTTTTATATATCATGTTAATTTTTAAAAATTTTATCAACTTAAAATACTTTTGCAAATGCTGATAAAGACTCACATCAATAACACATTGTTTTTATTTAGTTTTTCCAATTCCCTTGGTTCAACAAGTAAAAAAACACCAGAATAAGTTCATCTTTCTTATTACAAAAATCTCATTTCATCTTACAATTAAGCCTTTATCTGTGCCCTTATTTTTCTGCAAGATATATCTCTATTTTATAGTTTATCATTAATAGCAAGAAATGAGTCCTCTGTTTTTCAACATTTGCCTCTCAATTATCTTTCTGCGTGTCACCTCCCTTGTTTTAACGTGTGTGTGTGTGTGTGTGTGTGTATAATGCCTCATTAAATACTAAGTTGGATTCACTGCCCTTGTACACTTATCTAATTTTTACTTTGACAAAATAACAGTAAATTCGTCCTTAAGTTTGGAAAGACTATCGGTATATAGTTTTTATAATCATTTAATCAAAGACTATTAAACAACTACTAAAGGTCCCACACATCCCAGTTGCTGCTATGCTACAAAAGCTAAGATGCAAAGTGTTACTTCAGAACTCAACATTTGAAAATGGAAAAAAAAGCACTAGTTATGTATTATAAGAGGACATCAGTACATCTCAACTCCTCTATATTAATGCAATGATGATCAAATTTGGAATTTTTGTGAAGTCTATTTTTGATGACCTATTACTGTTATATGAGGTGAATGGCACTAAAAGTAGAAATATTTCCCTCAAAAAAGAAAAGAAAAAGAAAAAAAATCTCCTTGCTTTTATCAAGTCTATTTCATCCTTTTCTATGAGTAAATTTGGTGAGAAAAATCTGTTTTATTGGGAAATAGCTCTGAGAAAGCAAATTATCTTATTTGAATAAGCAGTTAGAACTATTTTTCTCTTGTATTCTCTGACATATTAGATTGCAAAGTTGCTTATAAACAGGTTTTGTAAAAGTAATAGTAGTTTTAAAAAAAGAAACTAAAGGTACCTAGCCAAAATTCACTTACTAGAAATGTATTAAAATATCTTGAAAATACACTTACTAGAAATGTATTAAAATATCACCTTTTTTAATTCGTCTTTATCTCCTAATTATTTTGCAAGACCTGTTTAAAAAAAAAACTTTCATAACTCTCCTCCTTTTACTCCTGGATCTCAGACAAGGTTGAATGCTATGTTTATTATTATTAGTTTTACAGTCATTATTATAATTAGTTTGTATGTTTTGACTACAATTACCTGAGAAAGAAGTAATTGCAGTTTTGATCACTTACTAGTATATAATAGAAGCCCCAAATTATTTTTAATAAAATAAAATTTGTAAGAAACAATATATACATCTATATATTAACATACTATGTATAATATATAAACAAAATGCTCTTTCAAAATAATCACTGATAATTTTAATGTCTGAGAATGATTAGAGGATAACAAGGGTATGGTTCTATAAAAAATATAAATAAATATATAGCATATTTTCCTTGAGTTATTATCCATGCTACTTAATTATGAATAGCGTAGGTTTCTTTTGTTTAATGTTTTCTTGGCATTTCTTTTTTTATTGTTCTGATTTTAACTTATCTGTGTAATTATATGTGAAGTATGCTTCTTGTAAAGAAAATATAGTTGAGTCTTTTACATTTTTAATACAGTCTGACAAACTTTGCCTTTTAATTGGCGTGTTTAGCCTATTTATATTTAATATAATTGTTGGCATCACTGCATTTGAATCCACCACTTGCTATTTATTTCCTATTACCTTATCTTTTGTGGCTTCTTTACATCTCCTTTCCTTTATCCTTGAATCAATAAAAATATTTTTTGTATTGTTTCACTTTATCTCTTCTATTAGATTTTTCATTATACTTTTGTATTTTTTTAGCAGTCATCCCAACAATATACATCTGTTTCACATGCATACTGATACACAACAAATCATCTCAAAATTTAGTGTGTTAAAACAACAACCATTAAATTATTTTTTGTGAGAACTTGTATTACGAGCTGAATTATGTACTCCCAAAACTCATATGTTGAACTCCTAACAGCCAGTACCTCAGAATGTGATTGTATTTAGAGGTAGCCTCTTTAAAGAGGTAATTGTGTTAAAATGAAAACATTAAGGTGGGCCATAATCCAATTGACTAGTATCCTTAAAAGAATAGGAAGTTAGGACACAGACACATTTACAGAAATAAGACCACATGACATATAGAAAAGATAGTCATCTATCTTTCAGTCAAGGAGGAAGGTTGGTTCCACACGCTACATTGGGTTTTAAAAGTACGATTTTTATAATTCACTCATTTCTTTAAATGGGAATAATGCTTCAACCTATTACATTTTACTTGGAAATGGAAATCCCAAATTAAATATAATTCTAGCTGATATACTTAAGAGCCCGAGTTGAGTAATATAACCTCCAACTTACCTTTCTGCCTTTATTACTGCTCCCAACTCAGATGTTACACTAGAGCAAAATTGGATTTTTTAGTATTTTTAACAACATACCAAATTGTTCTGCCTTTGAGCCCATGTTCACGCTGGTCTAAAGAGCCTGTGCCCACTAAAATGCTATATGTTCTAGAAGCCTTGTTTCACATACCACCTTTTTGTATAGTCTTTTCTTAAATCCTCAATTTGATATTTCCCTCTCAGATTTAAAACCCTAGCTTGATATATTTTGACTTTCTAATAATACATCATATTTTGTTTTATCTTCTCTCCTTTGAAAAATTTTAATCATTTATTACCTTCTATAGACAGATTATAAATGTCTTACAAATAAGATTTAGACAAGTCTTTACAAGTAAGGCCTGTACTTAACTCACATTATAGGTCCTTAACTATTTTGCACATATAAGGTTGAGATAGGGCAACAGAGCACTTCAAAAGTCCCCATTCTGCAATGACTGCCTCTGCCTCTGTGCCTGCATGGAGCAGCTATTTAAAATATAGTTTTCTTGAGGTATAATTGACTTACAATAAACTATACATATTTACCATGTACCATTTGACAACAAGTTTTTACTTAAGTTTATCCACATGATACCAAAAGCACAGTCAAGTTAATGAACATACTTATCACTCTACAGTTTTCTTATTCACCTTTGTCATTTCTTCCACTCACCTTTAAACCCATAAAACCTCTAATCTACTTTCTCTCACTATAGATTAATCTGTATTTTTCTCAATTTTATATATACGGAATCATACAATGAGTACACTTTTTATTTGCTTTTTTACTTGGCATAATTATTTTGAGATTTGTGTTGCATATTGATAGATATTTGGATTGTTTTCATACAGTAACTATTGCAACAACGCTGTTATGAACATTTAACGAGTCTTTACACGGACATATGTTTTCATTTTTTTCTTGGGCAAGAATTCCTAAAAGTAGACTGGCTGGATCATATATGGTAGATGCATATTTAGCTCATTAAGATACTATGAAATTGTCTCCCAAATTTGTTTTACCCTTTTAAATTTCTAGCAGCAATCTAACAGTTCTAGTTTCTCCTTATCCTTGCCAACACTTGGCATGGTTAATCTTTTTTATTTTAACTATTCTAATAGTTAAACTGTCATGGTGTCTCACTACTTTTAAGTGTGTCTTCTTAGTAGCAAAATGATACTCAGCATGTTTTGTGTGGGCTTATTTGTCACATACTCATTTTTAACAAGGTATATAAACACATACAAATACACAGAGCCACTGTTGATTAAACCTTAATTAGTTGTCTGACCAAATACTGGCCAGATTCTCTAATTTATGAGCATGTACTTAGAAATAAGAAAGAAATTTAATCTCTTTGAATAATTGAATATGTAAAATATTATCAAAGACACTAAGGGTAGACTTGTTTCTTCATAAATCTATGAAGTAAAAGCAGTTAATATTCAGAGGTATGAGAGAGATTGAGAAAGAGATGAGGGAAAGAGGAAGAATGATGTTTAGAGAATGTAAGAGATGAGATAGATATGCATAATACTGTTTAGATTCTACATATCTTTCCAAATTCCAGTTCCCATTATTCCTGACCTCCTTTCTGACCTCAGGTCTCAGGAGCACAACTTTCTTCTTGTTGATATAACCTAGCTCCAGTTGTCTGCTATAATTTGCAGCCAAAGGCAATAAGAAATGCCTATTTAATTAATTAAATTATCTCTGCAGTATTGGCAACAGGCTTTAAAGGTTGAAGCATTATTTTAGGACAATTCAAACATTTATTCTATAGTGAGGTGCCATATTTGGCAAGTATAATTTCACTGCATGTAAATATACCATGCTTCATTGTTTTCATTTCTAGCTTATAATAATAAACTCTGTATATAGTGTTTTCACAGGATTAATGGCTGGTTGGGGTTAATGGTTCTCAGCTATGCTATGGGCCATCAACTCTTTTCAGTTGGCCATTAATCCCCAGGAAATGCCTTGTACCTCAATCATTACGGCTTAATTAGGTCATTAAGAAGCTGCTGGTTAATTGTCACATTACAGGCATCTAGAGATGGGCAGGTGGCTGCAAAGACCAGAAGAATCACAGCAAACACAAAAAAGAAAAACGAATTCATATATGCATACATGTGTATAAAAGATAATAATTAAATGTTTCTATGTTCACCTGATAATTTTTAACTAAGAAGATATTTATATAATTAGAAAATATTTTTAAATTAGAAGTATAGTCATACTAATAATCACCCAAGAAAATATCAAGTTTCTTATTTTATAAAAAATTAATTGACTCAAAATGTTCTAAATGTGATCTAGTATTAGGACTTGGAATTGGAATGTTTTCAAATCTAGATATTCTACCAACCAGTTACCTTGTCTTGGTTAAACCCTTTGCTTTTTCTGTTCTTCAGTCCTCTCATATGTAAATTGGGACAGCTTTGCTAAAATATGGAGTACTTTGAGACTTTAAAAATTTAGTTACTGAAAAATATATTGAAGTTAATTTTGCACAAGAAATATGATTAGACTTTCATTGTATCCTGTTTGTTCTACAACTTCAAATTCAAAACATAAAGATATAGTTTTCATAAATTACTAGTATCAAGATAAAAATGAATTTTTCACTATAAATCCTACAGATATTAAAAAGATAAAAGGATATTGTGAACAACTTTATGTCAATGATTTCTAGCAATTTATTACAATAATCAAATTCCTTGAAGGATTCACACTACCAAAGCTTTCTTAGGAATAAATAGAAAACTGAGCTAAGTCTCCTAGTAAAGAGATTGAATTTATGGTATTAAAAAAAAGTTCTATGAGGAAACCCCAGAACCATATGGCTTTACCAAAAAGTTAACAAATAAATTAAACCTATTCTACATAAAATTTCCCAAAAATGTATTGTCTAGACACTTGTTCTACTAATTCTCCTCTTCTGGAAGAGAATTTTTATGAGAAGAAAGAAAGTCATCACATTGAATTTGGAAAGTAAAACTACTTTAATCTTGACATTAACACTCTGAAGTGATAAGAGAATATAGCTAATGTTTCCTTTCAGAACAAAATTAGTATGAAATAAAAAGGAATATGCAATATAAATATTAATTGAGAAAAACATAATGCACCACAGGATACAAACTACTGACATCATATAATATCAAAAAGTTACAAGATGGAATATACATTAGTAAATTAATATGAAAAATTACTTTCTCAGAATATGACATTACAGAAAATCATTCATGGACTATTTTTCTATACGACGTCATAAAATATGAGGACCAAATAACTGAGCAAATGTTGAAGGATAAAGTTTTATTTTTTATGTATAAGCTAACATATATTAATACTAATTCAATTCAAAAACATTTATTAAATGCTCACTATCTGATAGGCACTGTAAGAATTTATGCTAGGGAGACAAGGTAAAATCTAATTAATTTTTAAAAACTAGATTGTTTTCTCTGTACACATTTTCTGAATGGTGCAGTTCATCACATTCTTATTCATTAAACAGCACTGTGTTTTGGTTGTGTATATTATACTTGGAACGTTTTGTGCTCATGAGACCGTTACTCTACACACGTCTGTACTGCAGATAATAACTGACAATCTCAGGACCAGATAGAGGGCAAATACATTGGAAGGTTTGTGTTAATTAGTTAACGTGGCCATTAGGGCCAAAGTGTAGCTGAATTATAAGTTGTTTAAAACTCAAAGGAATAAGAGTTCTACAGTTTTTAGAAAACAGTTCAGCCTAAAAAACAGATCAGTCTAGTTGCAGATTTGTTCTATGATATCAGAATCTTTCTACCGTCCACTGTTTTCAATATAAAGATACTGAGACCAAAAGAAATTTGGTGTTTGGGAATAAGAAGGAGTTGTAGAGGCTACCACCTCTTACTACTTTCCAGGATATCATGCTAAGTTGTTATTTTTGGACTTTCTGCCATTAGGTACTCATTCATTCATTCAGCCAATATACAAAGACATATTATGTGAAATAATCTGTTCTAAGACCTGGAAACACAGCGGAAAACAAGACAGAATAGATCTCAGTAATGATGGTGCATGTTTTCTAATAGGGTAAGAGAGATAAAATAAATAATGAGCTACACTTTCTAGGAGTTGTAAGTGTCATTCAATGAAACAGAGAGGTTAGATACTTTGGATTGATTGGTCAGGGAAGATCTCTTAGAGGAGGTGCTGTTTGAACTGAGATTTAAATGGTCAGAAGCTGCCAATCCTATGAAGAAAAAGTGGGAGAACATTCGCAAAGCAGAAATGGCTGGTGCACATGCAGTGTAGTGGTAATGAGATGGCGAGTCTGGCTAAAATGTAGTGGATGAGAGAGAGAAAGAAGAAAGAAGCAAGATGAGATCAGATTAGGGAGGGCTTTGTAAGTAGTTGTGAAGTTGGGGCTTTATGCAAAGTGCATTTGAAGGCCATGTGAGAATGTAGAGCAGTTGGAAATAAGAGTCTAAAATTTCAAGACAGGGTAAAAGCAGGCAATATACATTTGGGAGTCATTGACATATAGATTGTATTTAGGATCATGAGATTGAATGGAAATGTGCATATCGAAAACAGAAACAGTCCCAAGACAGGGAAGCAGGCTATTCCTGTAATGTGATTACATGCTCTGAAGCTCTAAGAGATGGCTGTACTTCTTTTATATTTCAGTCAAGCTTAGGGAGAGGAGTTCAGAGAAAATAGTGCAGACGTGGTACTGGAGGCTTAGTTGAATAGGTAAGGTCCAGTTTGTAATCCCAGCACTTGGGAAGGCCAAGGCAGGAGGATGGCTTCAGCCCAGGAATTCAACACCAGCCTGGGTAATATAGTGAGATTTGTCTCCACACACACAAAAAAAAGTCAGTTGCGGTAGTGCACACCTGTTATCCCAGGAACTCAGGTGGCTGAGCTGGAAGGACTTTCTGAGCCCAACAGGTTGAGACTGCAATGAACCATGGGTGTGCCACAGCATTCCAGCCTGGATGGGTGATAGAGTGAGAACCCAATTCAAAAAAGGAAAAAAAAGTTAAGGTCCAATTTAGAAAGTTTGAAAATTAATACCAATAGCTCCAGAGAACAGCACTGAGTTTTATACTTAGGACTGAGATTGCCCTTTCTTTGCTTTAGTTCTGCCACCTTGGAAGCACAAACATCCTTAGCTTGGAGCTTGGCACACTGCAGGCATGGAACAGCCAATCTCCTGCCCAAGACACAAACATAAGAGCTCTTCACTCTCAGATATCTTTCTGTATCTTTGGGAGGCCATTGCTTAATGAGAAATTCACCATTACCTCCCCTAATGTACAGTGCCATATTAGCAGCTCCTAAATAATTTATATTCAGAAAAATTGCCACTTGACACTTTGTGGAATTTTTACTTAATTCCAGCAGATACTATAATCACAATACCTTTTTTGAATGTTTATTTTCTTGTTATCATAAGTAGTTCTTCTCTAACCTTTTTTTTTCCTCATTAAAGGATAAATAAAAGGTACAAACTTACTGAAGACAGCAGAAAGCCCCTATTTAGGGGGCTAATACATTCTTCCCTTGTGTCACAGAGTTTTCTCCAACCTTACAGCATCTTCCATTCCAGTTCCAGAGAGTCCTTCTGCCTTTAAAAAATAGCCCTCTAGCTAAGGTTGACCCAACCACCTCTAGAAATTGCAAATCCTGTCACATCTGAAAAGTTGAAGACTAAAAAGCTTCTGAAAGCCATTCTTACCCCTGCTGTCTTCTCCAAAGGAAACCAAAGCACTAAAAAAACCACATATCAATCAGAATCTAAACAAGAAAACGGAAACCACCATCATTTTCAGAAGTGATGGAATTTTTTTTTTTTTTTTTAGTTGGAGTCTCACTCTGTCACCCAGACTGGAGTGCAGTGGCCACTCCCAGCCACCGCAGCCTCAACCTGCTGGGCTCCGGCGATCCTTCCGCCTCAGCCTTCCAAGTAGCTGGAACTACAGGTGTGTGCTACCATGCCCCACTAATGTTTTGATTTATTGTAGAGATGAGGTCTCGCCAAGTGATGGAATTTAATGGAGAGAGTTTATCTATGTGTGGAATGCCTGGGAAGCCAAACAGGGAACAGTTGGATAATCCAGAGTTCATTAATATCAGGGGGCAACAGGGCTTGAGGGAGAAAGAGAGAGAATAGTATTATTATCAGAACTCAGAAGTAGCCTGTCCAGTGACTGCTGAGGCTGCCCAACACTGTGAGAGACATACCCAGTTTTCTCCTTTCTCCTATTTCTCCAATGTGCTATCAGTGCCTCTCATTAGCCAAACCAACATGGAAGCAGGTGGCAGAGGATATTGGGAAATGTAGGCTGCAGGGATCAGCTTGCTCCATAGGGAGGAATGCACAAGGACAGGTGTAAGGTAAACGAAACCAGACCAGGCAAAACGGCAATAAAGGAGCCAAGAAAAATTTATTAGTGCAATCCCGGGTGAGGTTCACCGGTCCATGTAGCTGTGGGTCAGAGAAGTTGCGCCCAGCAAGATGGGCGATAGGTTTATAAAGGGCACACTGAGAAAGCTGTGAGGGGGTCAGGGAGAGCAATCACTGGTTGGGACAGCTGTCACATCTGCTGGCGGTTGGCTGAATGGGGCTGCTAGAGTTGCTGTAACAGTACTGGCTGGCTTTACGGCTGGAGTCTTAGTTCCAGTTACTCATTTTTGCTGGTTCACTCTCACCCATTCTTCTCCTGGTCTGGGTTGGAGCTATCTTGTTGAGGCCCACCCCACTCTCCGGTACCTCTGGCCTTACAACAGGGACTTGTTTTGAGGGCAAATATGTTTATATTCTTGAACTATCTAGATCATAGTTCAAGAATGATAAGGAAACTCCTGCACTATTCTATGTGTCATAAAAGTAAATCCAGTGAAAATAAGCTAAGGATTTGTTTAATCAGACATATTCCATTCCAGAAAACCAGTGTTAGGGTAAAGTACATTTTTTGGCAACTGTCTTAAGACATATATTTTCTGATTTCCTAAAATAAAGTCACCGATAATTTAATATTGCCCAAATTCCTACACACAAGAATAATTATATACACATTAAAGTAAGACTGGGAGGAAAAAAGCACGTTTGGTGCATGGAGTGGTTCACCACAAGCTTTCTTAAAGCTCCTGACTTAAAGTAGGATTTTGGTACACATCTGTTTTCTTGGCAGATATATACCAAGCATAGTTTACTGCTAATAAATCTGTTCTTTCCTCCTATTTTTCTTTGATTCATAAAAACAGGATAAAACATCAAACATCTCTGAAAGCCAACTAGTTGAATTTGACTCCTACAGGAAGTTCTATACTTAAGTGACAGAAAAAAGAATACAATCTGAAAAACAAAGTTTAATCATATTCTTCATATAGTAAAGTGGTCTGAGTGTATTAAAGTGCTTCTATCTGTTTGTTTACTTGTAAAAGGCAGCTAACAACACCTGCCCTAATTACATCAAAGGTTTATTGTGAGGGCAAAAGGAAGGTTAGACACTTTGAAATGTGTAATTAACTACAAATGTGAGTTAATATTGTCCATGTGAATTTCTTATCAAATGAGAAGCATTTAATACTTGACATTTTCATAGCATAGTCAGTTACAAGTAATAAATAGTATTGCTGTGTTGCTCCATCATGACCCACAAGATATGAAATTTTTGAAAGAATGACTAACAGAATTTACCAGTAGAAGAAATTGAGTCTGCAAATGTTCCCAGTAGCTGTGTATAGTCATTATAGAATGACTGTAGTCCCCATGCTAAGTAAACAAATAAATAAGTGATGCCTTGCCCAACTAAAAGTCTGTAGCCAAGTAACAGATGCAATTTTAAAGAAATAAGCTCTTAGAGGAATAGTCAAACAAATCATGCTTTATCTTAATTTTCTCTTACTTAGGAGGGAGTTTTACTCCTACACATAATGAATGAGTGTATTTCCAGGGTCAGATTGATTCCATCACTAAAATTACAACTCAGGTCACACAGAAATCCATCTGCATCCTGCATCTTTAACTAAATTCAGTCAACTACCTCCTTTACTGCATTTTTCAAGCTCCTCTAATCCTCTGTGGGTGGCAGAAAGCAAAGTTTTATATAGACAAGGCCAACAAAGATTAAAGCTAAAATGAAGAACTAGAATTTTCATTTTATAAGATATTAGAGTGTCTGAACCTTTCTCTTAATGTCATGGTACAGGGGACTAGAGTACAGCTAAAGGGCTAGGAGACATAGAGTCTATGAATGTCATGTTATTTATTTCTCTGGGACTTTGATTATCAATATAGATTTTGCTTAGTACTGAAGTTGTAATTATTTACTAATCATTTCTTTAAAAAAATAGTTATTTACTGCCTACTTTGAACTACACCCAAGGGACATTTGACAGCATCTGGAGACTTTTTTTGTTTTGTTTTCAGACTCAGCTCACTACAACTCTGGTAGGTAGAGGCTGGAGATCCCACAAACCTTCAATACACAGGACAGTTTTCCACCCCAACAGTCAAGAATTATTAAGCCTGAAATGTCCAGAGTGCTGTGGTGAAGATGTTTTGTGGTAGCCACAGTTCTAGGTGCTAGGTTAGAATGATGGGCAAAGTCAAACATAAAAGAATCCTGCTTTCATGGTGTTTATAATTTATTTGGGGGAAAATGATTATTTAGTCTAAAATATATTTAAAATGTTAACTGTGAATATTCCTTTGAAAAGGAGGTGCATCACCTTATGAGAACACACACAACATATGAATTTGACCCACTCAGGAAAAACAATTATAAGTTCTTCTAAAGAAATGACTAATAATAGTAAAGCACTGGAATTTCTTAGTAATTCACTTTTCTCAGAATTTATATAATTGTAATTATACTTATAATTCTGTCACTATTCCTCAATTGGATGTGGAAATACTTTCTTTTGTTAGGTAACAACATTGTATATACCAAAAGCTTACTTATTTTTGCTGTGGCCTATAGTTCCATGCCAAATTTAATATGCAACGGTGGAGAAAACATTAAAAATATTCCTTAGACACAGGCTGCCTGGTTTTGTGCTCTATAGAGAACTTGTTAATGCAACAAATATATAAAAATATGCATATTTAAAATATTTATTTATTTATTTATTGAAGAAAACTGTAAAACTTTATTGAGAGTTCTTTAAGTCCAACAGCCAATGTAAAAACAGCCTGCATTGTTTTAGGTTGTCTTCCTTTAATCCAGCAGTTGCCCTCCACTTGCTTCTGGCATTTTAATGGGCTCTAGATTTGTTAGCACAAATATAGCATATATAAAATAAATATAGAACATACATTTAAACTATGAAAATATATATTTAAGATCTTTGCATGATCTAGTCCAACATTTTTCAGGACATTATCTTTTTGTCCTTCCTTTCTCATGCAGAAAACCATACAACAGAGATGATCTTTTGTAACAGTTAATAGGTTTTCTTCCAATATGAAGAAGCTATTTTTTTGAAGGGAAAATTCACTACATTTTTTTCATCATCCCCTCATTACTTAAGCCCATAAAGTTCTGTTTTTCAGCATTTCCATTTCTGCTATAACTGTTTTATGCAAGATCTTAAAGTTCAGACCACATTTGTTGTCGTGCTTCTTAACTGTGGATAAAGTCTTAGTTTCCTCTTCCTTCAACTCCCTAGCCCATTTCTTCCCTGTCTTACAAACTGAGTGTATTTCCTTTCTGCCCTGATACACTTTCATTCTATGTGCAATGCTTATTTGTCTCCAACTTTGCTCTTTAGTTTCTGCAGAGAATTCACCCGCCCCCATGGTTCATATACTTTTTTTCTTGGGATACTGAAACACATAGACCTTGATAAAATCTGTTTAGATATCTCAACATTTTAAGTATATAAATATTTAACATGAAAATCTATTAATATATAAATGATGTTGAACTAAAGCAATTAAACCTGAACCTATTCACATATTCTTAGTTGATCATAATTAAAATCTACATCTCAACCTTTATCACCTACACCTTCAGGATCTTTTGTGTCTAAAGCTCAGTATTTCTATTAGTTTCAAACCACATTTAACTAGAAAAGATCAAAGCCATCCCTTTCCTCCTCAGGTGTAGTTATCTCTGACAATTAGTCTCATTTGTTCATTCACCAAGGCTACCACATTAAACTGGTCATCCCCATTCCCACTGCAACTCTCGAATGGTGTCATTATTTCACATCTAACCAACTGCACCACGCTCCTAACTGGTGACCCCTGTCTGTGTACATCACAACACCTTTCTTCTCAAAGTTCACTTCACTTACTGTTGACAAAGTAATCTAAGACTCCCCAAACACTAGGTCATTTAAATTAGTAATTTTCTCTTCAAAAATTATTTAATGAATCCTCTTTGTTATCGTAATAAGATCACCTTTTTATTCTTTTCTCAGTCGAAGTTCTCATACAGATCTTTCCCTTGAAGTTTTCTTGAAGACAAGAACCAGTTTTGAATATGAGTACAGCTTATTTTGTCTTCTTTTAGAAAACAACTTTATAAAATACTTGAATTTTTTTTAAAAAGAACAAATAGCTTTCAGGTGGTGACTGTGTTTATTTTTTTCTCCATGCTTTATCCTTTATTCAGATTCTAAAACACTGTGAATTCAGATATTCATGATTTGATGATGGCTACGTATTCTTTAATCCTGCCTCTAGAATTGCAATCTATTCTTTATAAAGCTTCTGAATATCTAGAATTAGATATTAAATGTATACATATAAACCGAGGGATAAAAACTTAGAAATGCCAAAGCACTCATTATGAGACTAGCCCTTTCTTTTCTTCACTAAGGAAATATAGATAAATTTTACATCCTGAAAATAATAGATGGAGTGAGCTTATATGGCACAGATACAAGCAATAGTGACTGGATAAGTAAATGGGCCACAGAACCACCTGAACTGGTTGATTAGTGTGTTGTAGGGAAAGGAGCTGATGCCTGGTTTTCTCTTTCCCATTATGTGTTGATCTATTCCATTCATGCAATTTTTTGCTTTGGTTCAAAGAAATGAAAACTGACATTGCTTTTCCTAACAATGATAAGAACGAGTCTATATGATTGTAAACATATTGGTGATTCTAGGGATATGAAACTTCAAAATGTTTCTGAACTTCAAGTGATCCTTATAAGGTCTGAACTTTTTTTCTGTTAAAGTAAATTACTGAGAACTTTTTGGATGAAATTTTAAAAATAGATAATGCAGCCGGGCTCGGTGGCTCAGCCTGTAATCCCGCGCCTTTGGGAGGCTGAGGT
>NW_007248054.1:496625-633959 GCF_000164805.1 Carlito syrichta
GAGCGGCCACCGCACTCCAGTCTGGGTGACAGAGTGAGACTCCAACTCAGAAAAAAAAAAAAAATAATGCGAAAATAATCTTATGTAATTACAGATTAATCACCAGTGAAAGCCTGCATATCATTGAATATCATTATATTGTTAAATTCAAATTATTACTAAGAAAAAATTAAGCATGACACAATGATTGTGTAACGGTGACACCAGTATTTATGTCACCAGCTATAAGTTCATCATTATTTTGGGTACACCAAATACAAGAACATTGGAGGAAAGTCAAAATAAAAAGATAAAATTTTTAAAAAATGAGTGGAGTTATATAGTTTAGAGTTTCATCAATCCCTATTTGATATCTCAATAATAGTATGTTTTTACTTTGTTGCATAATTTGGCAAATTAATTCTCCAACTTATAATCTATTGTTACCTCTTTATAGAGAATCTCAATATACATCATTATGTATTTACTAATATTTAAGTCTGCTGTTAAGCAGTAAGCATCATGCAGACATTAGTGTCTAGCTGTAGTGATAATTAAGTGAAAGATAATATAGATATCATCAAATTATCTAGATAAGTTTTAGCACCTATCATGAACTTAGTCTTTTCTTCATATACTATTATTTTATTATTATTCATTTATGACTACTTCATTGCTTCACTATGAATTTGTTTCAGTTTGTACTTGCAAAGACTATTACAAATTTAAGCCTTGTCTTTGCTCTGCTTCAGAACGCTTACCTCATATACAAATACATTTATTTCCATGAAACTATTAGCAGGTTAAGCATAGAAACAGTGTGAGCTTCACTTCTTTCAGGGCCTGGCACATGGAAAGCAATGAGTTAATGTTTGCTGAATGATCAAATACATATGCTAGAAACTTGAAATAGAAGTTGGCAGCCAACATGTTGTGGTGGAGAAATTAATTTACAAAATTAAATGTCAGTTCAATGTGTTTTTTTAAGTAAACATTTTTGTAACTATGAGACGCTGTTCCAAAAATAAAAATGCAATAATTATTTTCAATTTATATTTTTAACAATTTTACAAATCATCAGTGACAATGAAAACATTTGTACTTGGGCATACTCATTAAGATGTTACATTTCTGAAGGATATGTACAAGACCTAGCTGTAAAGATGTTTATCACTAAATTGTTTATGATAAAAAAATTCAAGAAATATAATTATAAAACACTAGCGAATTTGTTTGACAATATCCTGCTTAAATATGAATGCATGAAAGTATTGCCATAAAGAATATTAAATGGCATGTATATTAGGTGAGAAAGACTACAATCAGATATGTGCATTATGACTGTTTATGTAAAAATAAAATGTCAATATATATCAAAAGGGTAGAAGAACACAAATTCAATGGTAAATGCAAGTTTTCTGTGAGCAAGGAAACTGCACATTATTTTTGTTTTTAACTTTTTGTTCCTTTGTGTTTTCTATAATCTAAATAAATATGTTATGATTTCAGTGTTATATTTTAATGGAGAAAAATAATCACTGGTATAATGAAAGAGTTTATTCCATGTGATTACATAGTTCATCGGAAGGTGTTCTGTACACATTTTCTGTATAATTTTTGGACAAAATTACTTTCTAATTGTCTTCTATCCTTTTCACCTATAAACTAAACTAATTTGGAAACTAGATATTAAATTTTCTAATTTAGAGTTTTTCTCCAAAACAATGTAAAATTTAACCTGAAAATCAAATGAGTTCAACAAAATATTTTACTTCCTGCCCATTATGCTGTAAAAACAAAGACATCCAGATGAGAAAGACACAGTCTCTTTTCTTAAAGGTTCATAATTAAGGGGGGGGAGAGAAGTGAACTAGAGAGAGAGGGAGGTGAACTTTAAAATATACCAGAAAAATAAGAAAGGAGGCATCAGAAAAACTTAGCATTAGACATCGCACTTTGAGAAATATTTACATGTTTGCCACAAAATTCCTAAAATGCAGACACATGAAGGAAACTCACAAGGCATCAGGAGCCTAATATTATAAAATGTTATGTTATAATGACACTGCCAACTTATTTCTTTTAGAATAATTATAAATAAATAAAATACATTGTATTCCATTTGTTAGTTCAATGCTTTCTGCAGCTCCACTTCCCTTAAAACCGCACTCGTGGCTATTAATGGGTTATTCTCATCCAGGGCTATATCAATTAGAGAAGCAAATTGGAAAAAACAGGATGCAAATCAATCTTTTTTCGAAGATAAAGGATAAGTAGATGAACCAATATACATCCCCTGATATCTTAGCAGTTACATAATTTCTGCCTCTAGGAAAAATGCATGAAAAAGGAGTTTGGCACATCATTTTAATATTAACTTCTGTTTGCTTTAGGTATTGTTCAGAGTATCATAAGATACTCTGATAAATTTGATTAATACAATTTCAATAACACAAATTTTAAGAATAAAATGGTCATTACTGAATTGTTCATCCAGTGAAACTAATAATAATTATTCATATAGATTAAACTTGAATAATTTATCAAACTTACAATAACTTTGCTATACTACCTTCAGGATGTATTATTTTTAGTAACTCCAAAATAAATGTTTAAGTGCAAACAACAGAGAAGACCAGCCAAAATTGGAAAATATCATTTTTCCTAGCAAATTAACTAGAACATTAACTAAAAAAATTAATTTAGAAAATTTTCATTAGAAAATGCTTTAAGGCACAAAGAAAGTTCATCAGGAATTTGTCAGAGGTCAATGAATATTAATGACTACTTGTTTTCCCCCCCACATTGTCCTATTTATCCTTATGTTTATATAGAGCAAGTTCTATTTCCTTGTTGTGTAACTGGAAATTATCCAGTTGGACAAAGACCAGAACTAGCTCAATGTTGTATTCATCACCTGGAGCACTGTTAGCCTTCAGTCAATGTTAAATATTAATAACAATAAAAGCTTCCGTAAGCAAAGCCAGACAAAGTACAAGGGAATATGAGCCATCACTCACTCCAACACCAACAATTTCACCCTGATCAGAAAAGATCACCCACAAGAAAAGAATATTGAATTGTTCATCCTGTTCATACCCACTCTCTCTGGAGTTAGCCAGACTATATTATCACAGTTATGTGGTGAATCAATAAAAAGGACTAAAAATCCTCCAGGAAATGAATTGAAACCATTTAACATTAGAGTTCTCAACGTATTATATTTTAATGTATTTTTTAATTTTTTTAAGAAATGAGGGTAGATTTTAAGTAGGGCTGCAAATGTTACCTTGGTCTTTTAAAGTTAAAGTACTATCCCCTTCATCACTCTTGGAAAAGCAGAAGTACAGAGATGAATAGTGATTACATAAAACTTAAAAATCAAACAAAAAAACCCCACATTCCACAAAGAGTTATATTTCCAGCCTGGCTCTTATATCATGTGTTCTAGGGTTGCCTTCTAACAACATATGGGAAAGACATCAAGTGTTCTCAAACAACCTTGGCAAAACAGTAACTGTCAAATCTCTAGCAGAAAATGAAGGGCTTTATTTGGCAACCATTAAATAAATGGGTAGGTTTTGGCAGGATCAACAATTCTATGCTCTTTCTTTACAGAAAAATGAAACCAAAAGTCTAATAATTTCTTTATATAATCTAAATCCATGTAGTAAAATGTAATCTTTCCTGTAATTGAATTGTCATCTTTTCCATTTATTTTTCTTAATGTTGTCCTTGTTATTTTTTATTGTCATCCTTCAAATTGACAAATGCAAAACAGAAGTCCTGTGCTAATTACTGTGCTATAGTTGTTGTTCATTCAGTTAACTCAACACGTCAATATCTTGCATCTTAAAGGCTAAATTTATTCCATTCTTTGCTTCTTAATTTGCTACAATTCCTATGGAAGCATAATGTGACAACAAAACTCTAACTCTGAAATTCTATATTGTGTTAATTAAAGAATGCTGCAGGGAGGTAAAAGATTATTGTAATTGATCAACTGATTCAATTTTGGGTAATCAACAGACATCTAGGAGTAATAATCCTTCACAGACGACACCCATATACACAAGAAACCTGACACTAACTGAATGAGCCACATATAAATAAGAAAAAGAATTCTGACCTAGCAATTGGATAATGTTTACACAAAATATGCATGCATGGTAGTTAAAATTAGTTGTTCCTACTCACTGGATATTTCACACCATGAGCATTCTTACATTTGGACTATCTCACATACAGAATATGAAACTATATCTTGTTTATGGAAATTATCACATTTAGGTAGCTTTCCCTAGGGTATGGCAAACTGGCATTGCTATCTAGGGCCCATCCTTTGTCAGCCCCACATGCTGTTACAGGCTCTGGGCAGATGCTGTGCAGAGACCAAGCAGGCAGCATAGAGAGAAAAGGTGGTCGCTTCACCATCTGGTGATAAAAGACCCTTGGGGGGGCTCATATTAGGTCACAAGCTTCTGTACCACCATATGACAGGAACTTGGCCAAACACTCTTTTTTTCATTTCTCACAGTGCTCTTGAGGCAGCATGTGGGGTGTGTGGTTATGTCTCTAAGTATGCATATCTGGCCTTTTCCAATACACTCTCAATAGAGCAGCCAGAATCATCTTTATAAAACATAAATCAGATCAAGTCACACTCCTGATTTCCCACTGCATTTAGGACAAAATCCAGACTCCTTTGGTTGTAAGACACTGTCTAATCTGGTTCTTGGCCAATAGCATTTTTTAAATATCACCCAATTATTTGTTATGCTTCCATGTCTTTGATTTCTTTCTTATTTCTTGAATAAGCAAAATATTTCCCACTTTTAAGACTTTGCGATTCCTTTTATTTATGCCTGGAATTTGTTTCCTCAGTGTTTGGTATGACTCCTACTTCCCATTCTTCAAATATTGACTCAAATGTCACCTTTTTGGAAGACCTGTGATCACACTCCATGAAGCATCCTCCTACAGTTACTTTCCATTATTCTTTGTGGCTTTTTTCTTAATTCAAAGTGTTTTTAAAAAATAATCTAAAATTAATTTAATTTTTAACAATTGTGGGGGTTGTTGCATGTGTTCTCTGTTATTTTTCAGGCACTCCCACTGGAATGGGACAAGCAATATATGAGGAAAGTCTTCAGTCCACTTAAAATTGTTTTGCTATGTTGATTAAAAGCATGCCCTGACACTGATACGTTTAGTCAAATAAACAGTGAAAATTAGAACCATTGTGTATGGTATGATATTCTCCAGCATAAGTTTTGAATTTTTAAATTATCGTGTTGCTATATCAGGTAAACAGAGCTGAAAATAAGTGCTTCCAGAAATGAGCTACATAAGCTTAGCTTACTAAATTAGACTCAAGTGATCATAAAGGATGAATTCATTGCTAAGGGAATATATCATAATATCAGAGGATGTTTTATTTATTGCAATCATCTATTTAATTAAAAATATATATTGTTTCTTAGCTTTATTGATTATAATAATAAACAATAACATTTGTCTATAATTTAATGTATTGTGTTATTATAAGTGAGAATGAGATAATTTCCCTAGGGAGAGGGAGGTTGGACTAAAATCCTCTATCATTAGATATTTGTATTGCAATGTTATAAAGGTTTAGATTTTCTAGTAGCGTTAAAAAGTGGCCTTTATACATGAATCACTGTTAGAAGTATGTTAAGGTAAAAAAGCAAGCCTGTGGTAAAAGTTAACTTCTTTTCTACATATTTTAAAACCTGGGTAAGAGGACGAGGAAAAGAAGCAAGAGGAAGATTTCCACAGAAATAAAATGATCCAGACTGAGGACAGATGGAGAGACCACTGATCTGTCATTTTTCAAATGATGGAAAATCAATTCATCATTTTTCTATCAGCAGTGGTCATGAGGGTCAAAGCACTTCTGAACCAGAGGAACTTCAAAAATTAGCTCCTCCTTAAAATCAGTGAGAACATTGGCAAAATTTGTCAAGATCAGTTTTTTCTCAGAGCTCTGGAAATTAACCAAAGGCATACAACAATTTGAGAGTAGTTATTTAAGGGGGAAAAAAAGGGGGTGAAAATGGTAAGAACAGGAAACACTGTGGCATTTAAACTTACTCTATTCACCTAAATCTTGCCATAGCTCTGTGGTAGAGTTGAAAACCAGCAGCCTTGTAGTAAAGGTAGCTGTGAAAAATAGCAGTCTAGTAACCACTGGAGGAAACAGAATGGTTTTGAAGTTTTCAAAAAAAGTTGTCTCTCCAAATATTGTCAATACTTTGACCTTTCTGAAAGCTGCCTTGAAAACCTAATTCAAAGGGCTTGTCTTTATTTGACCCGACAGTGGGAAAAACCCCTTCTCCAGGGCATCACTGAAAAACAATAAGTAGCAATTACTTAATACTGCAACCGTCTGAGGCTGTCATACCAGTTTGGACAAAGAAGAGGTTGTCCAAAAAATACATGTTAGGAAAATCTGGGGAATGAGATGTTCATAGGAGACTTTGAAATGCCCATTTTCTTGGGAATTCAGAAGGCCATATTCATGTGTACTCCAGAATGTGCACTCAGGAATTAAGAATCTAATTTTGCACATCTGACTGCTTTGGGACTCTGCCTAAACAGAATGTAAAGGCCGATAAAGGTTTGAACTACTGAAGAGCTGAAAATGTGGTTTAACTTACATCACAGAACTCCTCAGCAAAGGTTGGGAGACTTACTTTTCAAATATTTAAAGAAGACACTGTCTGATCACTAGCTGATTACATTTCTAACTGATAAGAGACTTTGGTGAATGTATATAAATATAAACTTTATAAAATTACTTAATAAAAAACATCAAACAGTGTTGACAACAACAAAAAGCCCTAAGAACAGGAATGTGGGGAATTGCCACATTATAGTCACATATTCAGTTTTCCACAGAATATTATGAGACAAACAAAATAATGAGGAACATTCTCAAATACAGGAAAGAGGAATTCAACAGAGACTGTCTATAGGGAAATTCATATATTGAACATACTCAAAAAAATTTAAATAAGCTAATATAAATACATTCAAAAAGCTAAAGGAAACCATATATAAAGTTAATCATGACAATGATATTTAACAAAATGAAGAGTATATAAAAGGTATAACATATTTGAAGTCGCGTGAGTCCGGATCTGATTCATCCTCCTTCACATTATTTTGTGGGGCATCTGATCCATGCTGAGAACAACCCTGTAAGCCTCCCTGAAAGCGGATGGAACAGGCTGGACATCGGAACTGCTTCTTAATGCAGCGGCAATAGCCAAAAGGGACCTAGAGTTACAGAAACAGTCACAGATCAAGCTTTTTTTTTGTTTCTTTGTTTGATTGTTTTAATTTTTTTCTTCTCTCTTTCTTTCTTTGTTTAAATCTTCATACTTTGTTTCTGTTATTTTAATTTTTTTTTAGATCTTCTGTTTGTGTAGGGGTATTTTTAGGGCAAGTACATCAATAGGGCTCTTTTGTTTATTTGTTTATCTGTTTAAATGATTGTTTTTTTTGTTTGTTTTTTCTTTGTTTCTCTATTTATTCATTATTGGTATGCCTGTCTGTTTTCCCTCTTCTTCTTCTCTCTCTTCACCCTCCTTTTAACTTTCTCCTTCCCTTTTCCATTTTTTTTTTCCTTTTTCTTATCTCATTTTGCTTTCAGGGAGCAAACATACACCTCTACTGCATAGACAGATTGTAAGGCAGTGTGAAGTGGTTTCCAGGGGACCCACACACCTGTCAGCAAATACTGAGATCTGCAGATAGCTTCTGAATCACAGCTCCTCCCTTAATTAAATCTCAGAATGGCAAAAAGTACAGCCCCCTATCCCTAGTCCAGCTTCAAAACTGAACAAAGCCAGAGGATGTACACAAGAAATAATGAGACTGAGCAAACAGAAGTAAAAGCTATATCCCAATCACTGAACAACATAATTAAAGAAGAGCTTAAAAAATAAAAATTTAAAAAAAGGAGAATGGGGAGGAAAACCTACACAAATGAAGAAAAACCAAAGGAAGAATACAGACCCCTGGCAGAACAAATCAGAATACAAAGTTTGGAACTCAAACAATGAAGAGCCCTCAGAATGACTGGTCTCAAATCACAAATTCAGATATCAAAATATTAATAGAGAGAATAAATAGGAATTAGGAGAAGCAAGAGGAAAAAATGAAGGAATTGATAACTGAGATAATAGCAATAAAGAATACAGTGAATTATATAAATAACAAACTGATAACAATAGAAAGCAGAATTAACTAAACAGAAGAAAGAATCTCAGAGCTTGAGGACCAAAATATGGAACTAACTCAAACTGTTAAAAACATAGAAAAGAACCTTAAAAAGATGAAACTTTCAAAAGATAAGCGATTATTTCAAGAAGCTGAATCTAAGATTAATTGGAATCCCTGAGGCAGACAGAAAGACAGAGACTACCCGGAAAAACATTCCATGAAATTATCCAAGAAAACTTCCCACATCTCATCAGCAAGGCAACCATTAAAACACAAGAGATTCAGAGAACTCCTGCAAGACAACCAATGAGAAGACTAACTCCTAGATACATAGTAATTCACCTACACCAGGTAGGTATAAAAGAAAAAAATCCTAAAGGCAGCAAGAGACAAAGGTAAGACTACCTACTGGGGAAGACCAATTAGAATAGCAGCAGACATCTACAGAAACACTTCAGGCCAGGAGAGCTTATAGCCTAGTCTTCAAAGTTCTCAAAGATAAACAATTTCAACCAAGAATTACCTACCCAACTAAGTAAAGTTTCATTAGCGATAGAGAATTGAAATCTTTCCTGGACATTCAATCCCTAAGAGTTTACGCTGCCTCCAGACCAGCTCTACAAGAAACACTTAAGTTTTAAACACAGAAGAAAGGGGGAAACCAACCAAACAAACGACAACACCCTTCCCAAGAATGCAGGAAAATGATTGAAAATACAGATGAATCAACCCCCAAATCAAAAGAAAGACAACAAACAAATAAACAGCAGCAATAACAACAAACTCAATAAGAACCTCATGACAGGGATAAACTCTCACATCTCAATAATTAGCCTGAATGTGAATGGACTAAATGCACAACTGAAAATACATAGAGTAACAAATTGGATAAAATATTATGCCACAATATATTGTCTCCAAGAGACTCATCTCACCAGAAACGACACTCACAGACTCAGAGTAAGAGGATGAGAAACAAAATTTCAGGTGAAAGGAATACAATAGAAAGCAAAACCTGCGATCTTAATATCAGACAAAATATCTTTTAAGCTATCAAAAATTAAAAAAGATATGAAAGGTCACTACATAATGATAAGAGTTTTCATCCATCAACATATATCCATCCTAAACATATATTCATCCAACACAGAGCACCAACTTTCACAAAGCACCTTCTAGGTAAGCTAAAAAAAGATGTTGACTCTATCACTAGCATAGCATATCACCTTCTAGATATTGACTCTATCACAAAGCACCTTCTAGGTAAGCTAAAAAAAGATATTGACTCTATCACTAACAACCCTAAACAGATTATCAAGATAAAAAAATCAACAAGGAGATCTGGAATCTCAACATGATGCTTGACCAAAGGGACTTAATCCACAGCTACAGAACACTCCACCCCAAAACCACGGAATTTGCATTCTACTCATAACCACATGGAACGTACTCTAAGATTGACCATGTCCTTGGTCATAAATAAAGCACTATGAATTTCATAGAATTGAAATTCTGCCATGCACCTTCTCAGACCACAGTGAAATAAACATAAATATCAATACCAACAAAGTTCCCCTCAAACCCACAAATCATGGATACTAAACCGCATGTTGCTAAACAACTCCTGGCTCAATGTGGAAATCAAAACAGATTAAAAGATTCCTGGAAACAAATGAAAATGAAGAAACATCTTACCCAAATCTCTGGGATGCCACGAGAGCAGTACTAAGAGGAGAAATCATATCTCTATGAACGCACATGAAGAAAATGGAAAGATCACAAGTTAACAGCCAAATAAATCACCTAAGGAAGCTAGGAAAGCAAGACCACCAAAGCCTTAACTTCAGTAGAAGAATCCAGATCACCAAAATAAAACCCCAAATTTGGGACATAGAAGACAAGAGTATGATACAAAAAATAAATGAAACCAAAAGCTAGTTCTTTGAAAGGACAAACAAAATTAATGGACCCCTAGCTAGACTGATCAAGAAAAAAGAGGGAAAACGCCAAATAAACAAACACAATCAGAAATGCAAAATATGAAGTCAAAACTGACCTAGAAGAAGTATAAAAGATTGGCTGGGCGCAGTGGCTCAGCCTGCAATCCCAGGCTTTGGAAGGCCAAGGTGAGTGGATTGCCTGAGCCGGCAGGTTCAAGACTCGCCTGGGCAACTTGGCGAGACCTCCTCTCTACAATAAACCAAAAATTAGCTGGGAATGGTAGCACATGCCTGTAGTTCCAGCTACTTGGAAGGCTGAGGCAGAAGGATCGCTGGAGCCCAGCAGGTCGAGATTGCAGTGGGTGGAGAGGCCACTGCACTCCAGTCTGGGTGACAGAGTGAGACTCTAACTCAAAAAAAAAAAAAAAAAAAGGAAAAGAAAAGAAATACAAAAGATTATCAGGGATTACTATGTCTACTTGTATGGAAACAAACTCGAAAACCTAAATGAAATGAAGAACTTTCTGACATCACACAACCTACTCAGGTTGAAACAGGAAGAAATCAAGACCCTAAATAGACCAATAACAACCCAGAAAAATGACTATGTTATAAGAAAACTACCTACAAACAAAAACTCTGGCTTTCCAGCAGAATTCTGCAAAACATACAAGGAGGAGCTGATACCAATCCTATTGAAAGTATTTCAGGCATTGAGATAGATGGAACTCTCCCCAAATCATTTTATGAAGCTACCATCATATTGATACACAAATCAGGTAAAGAACCAAGAAAGAAAAAGAACTTCAAGCCGATATCCTTGATGAAAATAGATGTTAAAATTCTCAACAAGATTCCAGTAAACCGGATCCAACAACACATCTCAAAAATCATCCACCATGATCAAGGAGGATTCATCCCTGGGATACTGGACTGGTGCAACATCAGCAAGACCATAAACATAATTAAACACATCAACAGATGTGAAGACAAAAACCACATGATTATATCATTACATGCAAAAAAAAGTTTTTGATAAAATCTAGCACCCCTTCTTGATAAAAACCCTCGAACATCTAGGCATAGATGGAATATACCTCAAAATAATAAGAGTCATCTATGAGAAACCCATAGCCAACATACTGCTAAATGACAGAAATAAGATGCATTTCCTCTGAAAACTGGAATAAGACAGGCCCACTCGCACTCCTCCTGTTCATAATAGTATGGGAAGTCCTAGTTAGAGCAATCAGACAGGAGAAAGAAATCAGGGGTATTCAAATAGGAAAAGAGGAAGTTAAGTTATCCCTCTTTGGAGACGACATGATTCTATACCTCGAAAACCCAAGAGAATCGGTCAAAAACCTGCCTGCACTGATAAAGGACTTTGGCAAAGTCTCAGGGTATAAGATAAATGTACAAAAGTCAGTCACATTCTTATACACCGACAGTAAACATACAGAAACCCAAATAAAAAGCATAATCCCATTCACAATAGTCATAAAAAAGTGAAATACCCAGGCATCTTCCTAATCAGAGAAGTCAAAGACCTTTATAATGAAAACTACAAAACACTGCTCAAAGAAATTAAAGATGACACAAATAAATGGAAAAATATTCCATGCTCATGGATTGGAAGGATCAACATTGTTAAGATTTTCATATTACCCAAGGCAATCTACAGCTTTAACTCAATACCTATTAAATTACCAGCTTTGGTCTTCTCAGACCTGGAAATGACAATACAGAAAATCATATGGAAACATAAACCACCACGAATAGCCAAAACAATCCTCAGCAAAACAAACAAACAAACAAACAACAACAAAAAAAGAAAGCGGGAAATATTACACTCTAGGACTTTAAACTTTATTATACAGCAACAATAATCAAAACAGCCTGGTATTGATACAGGAACAGGCATATAGACCAATGGAACAGGATAGAGATTCCAGAAGTAAAACCTCAATTCTCAACTAATTCATCTTTGACAAAGCCTTTACCACCAATCACCAGGGAGAGAAGAACCTATACAGCAAGTGGTGCTGGGAAAACTGGCTGACCACGTGCAGAATATTAAAACAAGACCCCTTCTGTCATAATACAGAAAAATCAACTCTCAATGGATTAAAGACCTAAATGTAAAACCTCAAACTATAAGAACCTTAGAAAATGCAGGAGACACCCTTATGGAAATTGTTACTGGCAACCAATTTCTGATCAAAACCCCAAGTGTCAATGCCATAAGAGTTAATACAGACAATTGGGATCTCATTAAACTGACAAACTTCTGCAAAGCCAAAGAAACCACTGAAAGAGCAGGGCAACAGCCCACAGACTGGGGAAAAAATTTGCCTACTATGTATCTGACAAAGGCCTAACATCTAGGATCTACAAGGAACTCAAATGTGCCGAAAAGAAAAACAAAACAAAACAAAACAAAACAAACAGCCCCATTACTAAGTGGGCAAAAGATATGAATAAACACTTCTCAAAAAAAGACATACGAACAGTCGACAGATACATGAAAAAATGCTCAGCCTCACTAGTCATCAAAGAAATGCAAATAAAAACCACACTGAGATACTGCCTAACTCCAGTCAGGATGGCCATCAATAGCTCAAAAACAACAGATGCTGGAGAGGATGCAAGGTAAATAGAATGCTCCTACACCGTTGATGGGAATGTAAACTAGTACAACCTCTGTGGAAAACAGTGTGGCGATTCCTAAAAGATCTAAAAATCAACTTTTTATATGAGTCAACAATCCCCCTTCTAGGCATATACCTGGAGGAACTGAGACCATTCTATGCACATGCATGTTTATTGCAGCATTATTCACGATAGCAAAATCACGGAACCAGTTGCTGCCCATCAAAAACTGAGTAGATTAAAAAAATGTGGTACATATTCATGATGGAAGATTACATAGCCATAAAAAGGACAAAATTATAAACTTCGCAACCACTTGGATGGATTTAGAGTCTATAATACTCAGTGATCTATCATAGAAACAAAAAACTGAGTACCACATGTTCTCACTCACAAGCAGACCCTAAAAAATCATCATAATACTGTAAGAAAGGGATTGGCAGTAATGGCACACTGCCAGGGGAGGACAGAGGGTGGGGCACACTTCATCAGTAAGGGTACCTGATCTCAAACCAGGCAAAGTGAGGACCAAATTGAGGCCCAAACTTTACCTGTACAATGACCATTTGTACACTAATCCTGAATTGTCCCCCACATACTTAAAATATTTAAAAATTTAAAAATTAAAAAAAATAAGGACACCTGTTGGGAATGTTAAAGAAAATACAATATCATAAGTTAAAAAGTAATTAAAGCACTACACTAGACTATAGCTATTTAACACAAAAGAAGACAACGCAGAGAAATAAAGAGTCAAAAAAGACATATAACATTTAGAAACAAAATAGGGGTAACTATAAGTACCACCTTGTCAGTAATTAAACATAATAGATTACACACTCCAAAAGGCAGAGTGTATAAAAACATGTAACACAGCCGGCTCGGTGGCTCAGCCTGTAATCCCGCGCCTTTGGGAGGCTGAGGTGAGTGGATTGCCTGAGCCTGCGAGTTCGAGACCCACCTGGGCAGCGAGACCTCATCTCTACAATAAATAAAAAAATCAACCAGGCGTGGTAGCGTGCGCCTGTAGTTCCGGCTACTTGGAAGGCTGAGGCGGAAGGATCACCAGAGCCCAGCAGGTTGAGGCTGTGGTGGCCGGGAGCGGACACTGCACTCCAGTCTGGGTGACAGAGTGAGACTCCAACTCAAAATAAAATAAAATAATAAATAAAAAAAACCATGTAACAAGAACAAAAAAATAAATTGGCAAATAAATGGAAAGTAAAAGAATAGGGAGTAATATGCCATGCTCAAAATAACCAAAAGAGAATTGAACTTTAAAACAAACGTTGCTAACAAGTAGGATGTTTTATAATGATAAAAGGCCAATTCTTCAAGAAGACTAACAACAGAGACCTCAGATTAAATGAGGCAAAATTTGACAGAAATAAAAGGAGACAAAATAAAATGCAAAAATACAACTAAAAGGAGATAAGATAAAATGCAAAAATAAAAGGAGAAATAAAAATTCAGTAGTAGCTAAATATTTCGGTATCCTAGTTTCACAAATGACTAGAACAAATAAAAGGGAGGTTGATGAAGGAAAGAGCTTCAACCACATTAGGAATTAATTAGACCTAACAGAATTTCTAGAATACTCCACTCAGCAAAAGCAGAATGCATATTCTCCTCAAGTGCCCATGAAATGTATTCCAGAAAACACTACGTTAGGTTATAAAACAGTCCACAGCAAACTGAAAATTATTTAAATCATACAATGTATATTTTCCAGTCACAATGGCATAAAATCAGTAATAGAAGGAAATTTGAAAATTCAGTGATATGCCAAAAGTAAAAGTAAACAGTACATTCCAATGTTATTAATGTGTGAAAGAAGAAATAATAAGAGGAATTAGAAAACACAATATAATGAATAAAAACAAAACAGCATGTCAAAACTACGAGAATACTTCTATAGCAATTCTTGAAGGAAAACATAGTTGTGTATGCATATATTAAAAAGGAAATATCTTGGTCCGGTACAGTGGCTCAGCCTGTAATCCCAGCACTTTGGGAGGCTGAGGCGAGAGGATTGCCTGAGCCCAGGGATTCAATACCAGCCTGGGCAAGTTGGTGAGACCTCATCTCTACAATAAATAAAAAAATAGGCTGAGAATGATAACACATGCCTGTAGGCTGTGTGGAAAGATTGCCTACTTGGAAGGCTGAGGTGGAAGGACTGCCTAAGCCCAGCAAATCAAGGCTGTGGTGACCATGAGCCTGCCACTGCACTCTAGTCTGGGTGACAGAGTGAGACCAAACTCAAAAAAAAAACCCCAAAAAACAAAACTATCTTCAATTTAAATCTAATTTTTTCTCTGAGAAATTAGAAGAGTGAACTAAACTAAAAACAAAACAAAACTAAACAAAGAACTTAGAAAAATTAGAGCAGAAATAAATGAAATAGAGAACAAAATATTAATAGAGAAAAGCAACAAAATGAAAAGACATTATTTAAATAGATGAACAAATGGTCAAATCTTTAGCTAGACTGAGTAAGAAAAAAAGAATCAAATCACTACAATCAAGAATTAAAGAGGAGGAAACATTACTATCAATCTAACATAATTAAAAATAATTATAACAGTATAAAAAGTGTTTGCCAAAAATTAGATAGCCTAGATGAAATTGACAAATTCTGAGAAAGACATAGAATCGTAAAATTAACCCAAAAGAAATAGAAGATCTGAATAAAAAATAAACAGATGAAAAGAGAATGAATTAGTAATCAGAAAAAACTTTCAGAAAGAAAACTCAGGTCAAGATGACTTTTTTAAAACATTTAAATTCTGATTCAGTGGATACATGTTCAAATCTGTTACATGTGTATATTGTGTGATCATGAGGTTTGGACATCTATTGAACCTGTCACCCCGATAGTGAACATGGTACCCAATAGGTAGATTTTTATTAAAACTGTTGCTCCCTCCCTCTCTTCCTCTCCCTCTTTGGAGTCTTCAGTATTGTTAACATCTTTATGTTTGCTTCTACTTACAGGTGAGAACGTGTGGTCCTTGTTTTTCTTTTTTTGCATTGATTACAAATAATGACTTCCTGCTGCATTCATGTTACTGCAAAGCACATGATTTCATTCTCTTTTTTTTTGTGGCTGTGTAGTATTTCATTGTGTATATGAACCACATGTTCTTTATTCAATCCTCTATTGTTGGGCACCTAGATTGATTTCATGCCTTTGCTATTGTGAATAGTAATGCAAAAACATACGAGTGCAAGTGTCTTTATGGTAGAATGATTTATTTTCCCTTGGATATATACCCAGTAATGAGAAGACTCTGCTGAATGGTAATTCTATTTTGAGTTCTTTGAGAACTCTCCAAACTGCTTTCCACAGTGACTGAACTAGCTTACATTACCAACAGTGTATGACCATTCCCTTTTTTTCTGCAACCTTGTCAACATCTATTGTTTTTTGACTTTGTAACAATGGCCATTCTGACCAGTGTAAGATGGTAACTCATTGTGCTTTTAATTTGCATTTCTCAGGTGATTAGTGATGTTGAGACTCTTTTTATATGTTTGTTGGCTCCATGTATGTTTCTTTTGAGAAATGTCTTTTCATGTATTTTGCCCACTTTTTAATGGGTCTATGTGCTTTTTTATTATTGATTTAAGTTCCCTATAGATTCTAGATATTAGTCCTTTTGTCAGAAGCATAGTTTGCAAATATATTCCTCCATTCTGTAGGTTGTTTGTTTACTCTGTTGATAGTTTCTTTTGTAGTGCAGAAGCTCTTTAGTAATTAGTTCCCATTTGTCAATTTTTGTTTTTGTTGCATTTGCTTTTGAGGACCTAATCATAAATTCTTTCTCTAGGCCAATGTTCAGGAACGTATTTTCTAGGTTTTCTTCTAAGATTTTTATAGTTTGAAGTTTCACATTTAAGTCTTTAATCCATCTTGATCCTTATATATGGTGAGATGTAGGTATCCAGTTTCATTCTTCTGCATGTGATTAGTCAGTTTTCCCAACACCATTTATCAAATAGGGTGTCATTTCCCTATTGTTTATTTTTGTTGACTTTGTCAAAGATCAGTCAGTTGTGAATTTGTGGCCTTATATCTGCGTTCTCTACACTGTAACATTAATTTATATGTCTATTTTTGTACCAGTACCATGCGTTTTGGTTACTGTAGCTTTGTAGTATAATTTAAAGTCAGGTAACGTGATGCCTCTGGCTTCATTCTTTTTGTTTAGGATTGCTTTGGCTATTTGGGCTCTTTGGGTTCCATATGAATTTTAGAAATTTTTTTTCTAATTCTGTAAAAAATGACATTTGTAGTTTGAAAGAGATTGCATTGAATCTGTAGATTGCTTTGTAAAGTATGGACATTTAATGATATTGGTTCTTCCAATTTATGAGCATGGAATATTTTTCCATTTGTTTGTGTCATCTTTGATTTCTTTCAGCAGTATTTCGAAGTTCCCCTTGTAGAGATCTTTCACTCTTTGGTTAGATATATTTATAGGCATTTGCGTGTGTGTGTGTGTGTGTGTGTGTGTGTGTGTGTGTGTGTGTGTATTGTGAATGAGATTGCATTCTTAATTTGGTTCTCAGCTTTGTGTATAGAAATGCCACTGATTTTTGAACATTGACTTTGTATCCTGAAACTTTACCAAAATTGTTTATCAGGTCTAGAAGTCTGTCACCATTAAGTAAAATGTTTGCTGTGTGTTCTTCACAGACGCCTTGCATTAGATTCATGAAGCTCACTTCTACTTCTAGTTTGTTGTGAAGTTTTATAATAGAAAAGTAATGAGTTTTCTCAATGCTTTTTCTGAGTCTGTTTAGATAATTAGGTAGTTTATACCCTTTATTTTACTAATATAGTATATTATAATGATTAATTTTCAGATATTAATCCACACTTGCATTCATAGTTTATATTCTAATTATTATAGTGAATGATTAGTTTGCTGTATTCTGTTTGCTAGCATTTTCTTAAAGATTTTTTTTTCTCCAATATTTGTAAGGGATACTAGTTTGTAGAGTTATTTTCTTATAATATTTTTGTCTGGTTTTTGGTATCGGGCATGCATAGAAGGAGTTGGGAAGATTTTTTCTCCTTTCAATATTATGAAAGCTTTTGGGAAGGATTGGTATTATTTTTTTTGAATGATTAGGAAACATTAAGAACAAGACAAAGATGTCTCTTTTCTACTTCTATTCTGCATTATATGGAAAGTTCTAGCAGGAACAGTAAAGGACAAAAATGAAAGAAAAGGCATCTGAATTGGGATGGAAGAGGTAAAACTATATATAGCAATATTATATATTTTATACATATTACATAATATATACTATATATTATTATATAATATATTATGTTATTATATAACTTTAAATTATAAATTTTAATATATTATTTATATATAACTTATAGAGAGAAACATAAAATATATCACATAATCTGGTATTCAAAACATCCTAAGGAATCCATTAAAAAACTAGTAATCTAGCCGGGCTCGGTGACTCAGCCTGTAATCCCGCGCCTTTGGGAGGCTGAGGTGAGTGGATTGCCTGAGCCCGTGGGTTCGAGACCTGCCTGGGCAGCGAGGCCTCATCTCTACAATAAATCAAAAAATCAGCCGGGTGTGGTAGTGCATGCCTGTAATTCCGGCTACTCGGAAGGCTGAGGCGGAAGGATCGCCAGAGCCCAGCAGGTCGAGGCTGCGGTGGCCGGGAGCGGCCACTGCACTCCAGTCTGGGTGACCGAGTGAGACTCCAACTCAAAAAAACAAAAAACAAAAAACAAAAAACTAGTAATCCTAAAAAATGTATTCAACAGTTGCAATATTTTTTAAAAATCAGCATAAAAACTCAATTTTATTTCTATACACAAATGTAGACAACCCCCAAATAAAGTTAAAATCCATTTTTTATAATAACATAAAAATAAATACTTAGGATTTCAACAAAAAGGCCCCCACAAAAACTGAACACTGAAAAACCAAAAAAATTGGGTAAAATATCAGAGGCTCTAAATACATGAAAAGACATCCCATGGTCATGGATCAGGTATTTGTTATACTGGCAACACTCTCCAAGTTTATTTTCAGATTCAACTCATTTGCTGTCAGACCCACCTGCCATTTTGCAGACAACATCTACTGGATCTTAAAATTCACATGGATATTCAAGGGATTCCAAATATACAAAACAATCTTGCAAAAGAAGGACAAAGTTGAAGGGCTCCTACTTCCTAATTTAAAATTCACCATAAAATTTCTTAACCAAGACACTGTGACACTGGCATAGGTATAGCTATAGAGATTAATGAAATAAAATCAAGGTCTGGAAATAAACTCTACCAAATGTGGTCAATTGATTTTTGACAAGGATGCTAAGTAAATCAATGAGAAATCTAAAAGGAAAAAATATTCTCTTTTTCTTTTTTCTCTACTCTCACACATTTAGTCAACACACACTGCTTCTGTGACAAAACGTGTGTGGAGTTTTCACCATATATCAAACAAGCAATCAATTCTGTAGTGAACATCAGTGGAGTGTCCTATTAGTCAATTCAATTGTGACTGTTGCTACCTAAGATAACATCAGATCCAAATTTGAGGGCTCAGTCCTGCAAGACTGCCCTCCACCTAAGATTCTAGTTGTATGTGTAGGTGACCTGTGCTTCTGTGCATCTATGTTGCAAATCAGAGTTTCCATTATTCTCTTCTGATTTTATTAATTTGCTAGAGCAGTTCACAAAACTCAGGGAAACAGTGACATTTACTGAGTTATTATAAAGGATATCACAAAGAATACCAATAAACACTGGATAAGGAGATGGATAGGGCAAGATATGTAGGAAGGGGTGCAGGGCCTCCTGCCTCACCCAGGCATGCTTCCCTCCAGGAATTTTCATGTGTTCAGCTATCCAGAAGATCATTCAAACTCCGTGTTTTGGAGGACTTTTCTGGTGGTTTCATTATATAAACACGAATGATTAAATCATTGGCCACTGGTGAACAACACAACCTTCAGTTCCTCTACCCTCCCCGGGAGGTTGAGAGATGGGGCTCTAGTCATGCCTTTGTCTTCTGGTGACCAGCCCCCATTCTGAAGCTATGTAGGATCCTCTAGCCACCAGTTATTAGCAGGCAAGAGATACTCTTCACTCTGGAGATTTCAGAGTATACATTCTGGAGAGTCCGTGGGAGTTGAATGTCAGGAAACTGGAGAAGACCAAATTTATATTTTATTTAATCACAGGAAGGAATAGCCTTTCATATAAATAGTATTGGGACAAATCATTATTCTCATACAAAATAATAAATTTGGACCCCTACCTCACTCCATGCACACAAGAAAACATAGGAATAATCCTTTGTGATCTTAGATTAGGCCATGGCTTCTTAGATATGATACTAAAAGTATAAGCAAAAATGAAAAAAATGATGGATTGTTTTGTTTCAAAGAACAGTAAGAGAATAAAAGAGATACCCTATACACAGTGGAATAAAATTATATATTTGATAAGAAACTTATATACAGAATATGTAGAGAATAGTTTCAGCTCAACAATTAAAATATAAATCACCCAATTTAAACAAGGACAAATGATTTGAAATAGAAACTTTTTTTCCAAGAAGAGATACAAATAGTCATTAAATATATTAAAAGATTCTAAGCATTATTCATCATCAAGAAAATACATATCAAAACCACAATGATATGCCATTTTACTCCCACTAGGATAGCTGTAATCAAACAGATAAAAAGCACTGGTAACTTTGCGGAGAAATTGGAGCCATCATACATTGTTGATTACAATGTAAAACCATGCATTCATTTTGGAAAATCATTTAACAGGTCTTCAAAAGCTTAAGCATTGAGTTATAATATAATCCAGTAATTCCATTCTTAGGTATATACCCAAGAGAAATGAAAACATATGCCCGCACATAAAATCTTAAACACAAATGTTCATAGCAGCTGTATTCATAATATCCAAAATGTAAAAATAACCCAAATGTCCATCAACTGATGAATGGATCAACAAAATGTAGTATATCTATAGGATAGAATATTGTTTATGAATGGAAAGGAATAAAGTAATGACACATGCTATAACAAAGATGAACCTAGAAGACCTTATGTCAAGTGAAAGAGGCTAGTCACAAAATATCATATATAGCATGAAATGTCTGTAACAGTTGAATTCATAGTGACAGAAAGGAAATTACTGATGGCCGGCTGCTAGGGGAAGAAAGGAATGGGAAGTGACTGCCAATGGGTTTTAAAGGTATTTTTTTAAAGAAGGAATGTATATATTTTAAAGTTAGGTCAAGATGATGGTTGCAAAACTCTATAAGCATAATAAAAATACTTAATTGCACACTTAAGTGTGTATTTTATGGTAAGAGAAACATATATCAATAAAACTGTAATTTTTAAAAGTAATTGTGAAGAATGTGTTGGACATGCCCTTTTATATATGGCATCAGTCACTGGAAGAAGATATTTTAACTGATATCAGGCACTTAAAGAAAGTACCTTGCTATAATATTACCCTGAGGTGCAGTGACTTCAAGATTATGCAGAGGAATAACAAGGTAATTTTCTCCCACAAAAATCAGTGCTGTAATCAAATAGTGATGATGAATAACCGGAACTAAAAAATTTTTCACAACCTTCCCAGAGAAATAACCTACATAGAGTCACTAAACTGATAAAACATTCTTAAAAGTGTTTAGATATGTTCATGCTTATCTATATTTCTAGCTCATAACTCGGTAGTGACTTGCATGATTAGTCTGGAGCAGAAGAAAATTTTTTATCCAAGGAGTAGAAGGACTCAAAGTTGTAGGAAAAAACAAGTTTAGAGAATTTTTAAAATATATTTCAATCAGGAAGACCTTTAAAAATAGAGACAATGTAGAGAAAGCAATAAAATTTTATATTCTATTGGAAGATATAATATGGATGTAATATTTGGCATTCTTTTATTTCTAGGAATGAGGGGCAGAGGTGCTATGAATACAGTGGAAATTTTGCCAAGGAATGTTGTTTTAAGTAAAGGCTGAAAACTGTGCATGTGTCACCCTAGGTTGTCTTGGTAACAGAAGATCCACCTTTAAAGTGATAATTTTAAACATGAAATAAGCACTTCTAATGACATCCAATAGTAATTGCTATCCTCTTAGCTTGCCCTACTTTGGAGAAAGATTTCGGGAGAGTTTGGTTTGGAAGGGAATTGTACCTCATATAGTTTAAGACAATAAATTCACAAAAAAAACAATTTTAGTAATGTGCATATAGTAATTTGAGAGTAAAACTTCTTATTTATTTTAGTGATTTGACCAATGTCAGCCTTAATAATAAACGATTTAATTGTATATGTACACTGTTATACCGGCTTAACCCACTGCAATGACTGGAAAGTCAAATGCATGTGCACACTGGCAAAAGTTTATTTTCCTGAAAAATCGATGTGATTTGGGATTGGAACATCCCAAGCAGACTATATGTAGCACCCTACTTCTTGGACAGTTCGCTCTGTTCCAAACTACTGCCAAAAGTAAAAGAGCCCACCCATGAGTAGAACAGAGAATTCACTTCAATCAAGGATGAAGCTTGTGGGTCTCCATGACATGTCCTTCCCTAGAATACCACAGCCATGATGTTCTGTTTATGTGTATGATCTTGGCGCCTTTATCATTTCCTCTCTACTCACCATGTACCTACCTAGATCTATGGTTAACAGAGATGACAATCATGTTTATTTTATTCATCTAGTCTAATCTAGAACCTAGCATGTTGCCTAATATATAGTTTTAAAATAAATTTGTATATAATTAATCCATACTTAATAAAAAGAGAAAGTAGTGTAATTTAAATTTAAAATCAAATTTATTTTAATTTTTCTCACATTTCTATTTTCAATTGTATTTTATTCATATGCCTCAAAATTAGAATTTTATAATTTTATTAATAGTTTATTTGGCTAAAAATAATCAAACACAGGTGTATTGATTTGGCTGTCACATCTAACTTCTGTTTCTCTCCCCCAAAACGCTACTTACTCTAGGTTTCCACCACTGAACAACTTTTTCTTTTTGTTGGAAGATTTCATCTTTGTCTGGAGTTTCAATGATGTCTTTCAATTGATGGATTCCCAAGTAGTATTACTCTTAGCCCAGATTCTGGACTGTATATCTCTATATCCGTCCTGTTTTTCCACCTTGGATAATCATCATCTTCTCAAATTCAGCAGGTAGACATTTAAACTCACCATCTTCTCCATGAACCAGTTCTCTTCATCAGTTCACCACATCTGTGAAGTAGCATTACCTTTTCTCCTAGCCTCCTAATCCAGAAACCTAAAAGTGATTCTGAGTGGGTAACTCATTTTCTAGACTCTCTCCTTGCATATAATCACAAAATCATGTTGATGTCATCTATCTCTTCTAATTTACTCACAATTTATTTCAAAAGATTATCATTTTTGGATTTTGGCAACATCCCTGACTCAGTTTGCCCTTTCAATTCACTCTCACTCACTCTGTTGCCAGAAACACTTTGTTAAAAAATGTAAAACTGGGTTGGGCGCCATGGCTCAAACCTGTAATCCCAGTACTTCAGGAGACGAAGGCATGAAGATTGCCTGAGCCCACGGGTTCAAGAACAGTCTGGGCAACTTGGTGAGACCTCATCTCTACAATATATATATTTTTAAAAAATTAGCTGGGCATGGTAGTGCGTGCCTGTAGTTCCAGCTATTTGGAAGGCTGAGGCGGAAGGATTGCTGGAGCCCAGCAGGTCGATGCTGGGGTAGCCATGAGCATGCTACTGCACTTCAGCTTGGGCGACGAAGTGAGATTCTGACACACACACACACACACACACACACACACACACACACACACACACAGTATATATTTATATAAAACCGATTATGCCACTCCCCCATAAACTATATATGTAAATTTTCCAAGACTCCTTAGCAAGACGTATAAAGCGGAGGGTAACTCATATCTCTAATAGCAGCATTTTGGGAAACTGAGGCAGGAAGATTGCTTGAGTCCAGAAGTTCAAGTCGAGACTAGGCAAAGTAGCGAGACTTCATCTCTACAAAAAAACAAAAAATTTGCCGGATGTAGTGGCACATACCTGTCATCTACTTGGACACTGAAGCAGAAGGGTCTCCTGACCCCAGGAGGCTGAGGCTGTGGTGAACCATGATGATGCCACTGTACTCCCACCTGTGAGTTCCTGACTCAAAAATAATAAACAAACAAACAAATAAATATTGAGTGAATGAATATGTTTTAACAGTTTTTGGAGAGGTCCAATTATGTTAGACTGTCCCATCAAGAACCTCTTTAAGTAAGGTACCATTTAATCTAAAGGTAGGTTGGCCCAAATTAAAACTAGAAAAAAGTCTTAAGCATTACATTTTATGTCTGAAAAATATTAAACCTTTACACATTCTTGTAAATTCTCTGAGATAGGATTTTCTCTGAAGCCTGTGTATCTTTCTCCACCCCACAATGGTAACACAAAGGAAAACTGATTCTATGACCCCAAAGCCTTGTAGAAAATTGGGAAACCAATTATACTATAAAAAAAATTAAAGATTTTTATCTAGATGATTTGTCCGTGGTAAAATAGATCAGGACCTAAGGAATTATTTTTGTTTTCATCACTGAATCACAATAATTATAGGAATATGGCAAAATAAATAAATAAATTTATTATTAAGCACATACAAAATGTACACCACTACAGATTCATAATTTGGGAGGTAATTTTTTTTCTACAAAATTGAACTTATCACAGACACCGTACATTCTAATCGATCTTAGTTTTTAAAATATAATAGAGCATTCTATTCGTTTAAAGAAAACATTGATGAAACAAGTGCCAGATAAAACCCACCTTTAGTGACTGGCCTGCAGGATGAAGCTTTGAGAACCATGAATCTCTGTTGAAGTACCCCTTGAGCCTCAAGGGATGACTGGTACTTAGTATGAATGCCCTCCAAGGGCAGAGGTTTGGATGACCTACCATGAATTTCACTATAGATTAAATGATTTAGTGATGTGTAACTTTCAGAATGTAATGAGTAATTAAAAGTCTATGTCAGGTTCTGATTGGCCAGAACTTAAAAGTCATCTGAAAAATGATCATATAATTTTTTAAGAACAGGAAAGCAGCAATAGCTAACTTTTTGAGTAGCTATACTACACCAGGTTTTAGATCTTATTAATTCTCATTTGAGCACTACTTGTATCCCCACTTTACAGATGAAGAGACTGAGGCTTGAAGAGTGTAAATAAATTGTGTAAGATCTTATGGTTCTGGGAGCCTTTAATACTACATCATTCTGCCAGTCCCCATGATATTTTTCAGATGACTTGGATGATGTCTTAAAATTGAACAAAGGTTTTAATTTTCACATCATTTAAGTTACTGTTGTTTTAAAGCATTAAATTGGGGATAATACCTTAGCAAAGGACTCTTTTTTTTTTTCTTTCCCAAATCCAGCTTTGACCTATTGTGTATGATTGGCACAACTTAAAGAAAAGATTTGTAATGTGTTGAGGTTGTATTTTTCACTCCTTTGCAACCACTCCCTATAGTTATATGTCCCTGTGAGACATTATTATTTTTATAGGCTGTGAAGACATTTGAGTTTATTATACCTCCTGACACACAAATACAATCAACAGTATTTCTGCCCACATGATCTCTTTAGTTCCCCTCATTATACTCAGTTTAGCCTCTGACATAGTCCTGATTTCATTGGCAGGGCCTATAATACTTTCATCTTTTAAAAAATTATTTTTAATAGAAATGTCCTTTACCTCAAACAATGCTTATATGGTCATTACATGTATTCATTTAATAGGACTCTTTTGTCAGTTACATTGTGGTTATAATGGAAAATTAGTGTTCAGAGAGGCAGAAAAAGCCAGTCTCACAGGATAGAATTTCAGACTGTCAGGTTAATGTGATACATTTTGCAGGGTGTGGGGCTTTTGGGGACCTCCTCAAATCCTAATTTGTTGACATTTATTTCTGTATTTTTAAAAAGTCCAAAAATGCCTACAGTGCCATCACTGACCATTAGCTATTGGTTTAATTTCTTTTGTTAATAAAATAATTGACATTATTTTGTTTTCAGCTACATTGGAAAGAATTCTACTTCATGATTTTTCCTCTCATATTTGTAATATAGGAAGAATTACTGCTTTTTTTTTTTTAAAGACTTTAAACATTTCTTTAAAAAATACCCATTTAGGTAATACATTTAAGACATAGATTTGCATGGGTAGTAATTAATGTGCTGTAATTTACTTATGCATAATCAAACATATTAGCAGAGTTCCAAAATTCTCTTGGCAATTTTTTATTTTATAGATCTAAATTCCAAAAAATAATGTCAGAGAAAGCATAGGTAGTACTTATCAATACTTGATTTTTTTTTTGTTTGTTTTCTTTTATGTAAATAGTGGTCAGGCTAGTTTGTTATTCTAACTACCTTAGTGGAATGTCTTTGTAGTAATTTTATTATCTATAAAAGATATCTTTTCCATGCCAAAGAATAACCATACCATAATGAAAACACTAGCCTTTCTGTCAGTTTCCAACTTTTTAATCTTTTAGAATTTAGATCAAATTCTCTGCTTGAATTGACAGTCCTACCTAATCCCTCCAAATTCTGGGAGCTTTATAAATTATCATCTTAGCATTTAATGGAATATAACTACAAAAAGAACAAATATAAATCCCCAAAAACTCTAATTAAAAAGAATACACTCATTTTTTTAGGGGTGTGCATTCATGCCCAAGACTCTACCCTAATTAACTGAGAAATTTCCTAAAATATAATAAAATACTATTTAGCATGACTCTACCCTAATTAGCTGAGAAATTTCCTAAAATGTAAGAAAATACTTTTTAGCATGAGTTTCTTTTCAAGCTTCTTTCAATTATGAAAGGTGCCTACTCTGAGAGTTATTTGCATATGAAATATTTACCTTCCTTGCAGTCATTTATTTTGTTAAGGAAAGATATTGTCTGTAATAAAATAAAATGCATAGAAACTGAATAAATGTTTCTTACCTTCTTTGGTCAATCTATTGAGAAGAGTGACTTTTTAAAATTCACCTGACACCATTAGTAGCAGTAAAGCCATCTAAAATTATCTACAGGTTACTAATGCATCATTTCAAGCCAAAAAGGGCTTGATTCACCAGGAAAGCATGAGATTATTAGTATGAAAAGGCTTACTAATGAAAAAGTCAGAGTCATTATTATGTAATAATAATATTGATTATGCTTAGAAATCTTGGATTTTAGTGTTAAGAAAGGGTGCTGAGTAAAGAGGTCTGTGTCCTATAAAAATCAATAGTGTTTCCACTTCTCAGCTGCATTTGCTTACATCCAAAGCAGAGGTACTCAACATTATAGGATATAATTTAGATAATTTAATAAGGTGTGAAAAGATTTCGGCTCTGCTGTGGAAACAATAATTTTCTTCAGTCTAGTACTTGATTTTGTTTCTTTGCATTTCAGTTTTTAAAAACCTACAAATTCTCATGCTGTTATTTCCTAATTTCCTATTAGACTTTTCAAAAGCTTAGAGAAAGTTTATGAGTTTTTTTATTAAGGTAACTAAGCAGAAATATTTTTGTTAGTGTGTATTCTGAATATGTTTCCCACTTATGTACACTTCTTAAATGTTTACTGATCCCTCATAGTCAAAATGCTCTGATATTTGAACTGACAAAGTGTGAAAGTAGAGAGAAAGAAAGAAAGAAAGAAACACACACACACACACACACACACACACACACACACACACACACACACACATTTGAACTTCATTGGAATTATTCTTGTACTGTTTTTGGGAGGTGTTTCTTGAGTACTTCTTTAACCTTCTCCATCCTTGCAGATTATTATAAAATATCATTATAACATGGTTTACCTTAGTATTATATTGATATGTTGTGTATATTATATTAATTATATGTTATAATATAGGATGTCAATATTACATATATATCTTAGTAAAAATTTCCTTGCCTGAAAGCTGATAGCTAATTGCACTCTTCTAAAGGCCTACAAATAACAAATTAATCTTAAAATATTTTAATCCCATTCCTTCCCTGTCTCCCAAAATTCATGGATCCCATTTACCTGGGAAACAAAAACAAAACAAAAGTTCCACCAAGTCCTTATCCTGACACTCAAAGCATTACACAGGACATACCCAACATCTTTTGGCAAACAATTTCACTCTATGCTTCTTATATAATACACACTTTTTCTTTCACCATCGTGCTTTTTCTCACTCTACTCTCCCTCCTTAAAATGGCCATCCCTGGCTATTTACATGTAAAATTGTTCTTAACCACCATAGGGCTAGTATAAATGTGACTTTGCTCAGGAAACCTTCCTTTATCTTATTTGGCAGTATTAATTTCTCATGCTTCTTAACTTCCAAAGGAATTTATTTCTACCTTTCTCAGTATATGCATTACTTTTTTATTTTTTGTTACTCTTATTTCCTCTATTAATCATTAGTTTCTTTAAGCAAAGTCAGTGTCTGAACCTGAATGATTGTACAGTCTTCACAATGCTGTGCATAGTAGGTGCTCAATAAATTACTAACTGAAGCAAGACTATAATAGCAGAAATGTCACCATGACAAAAACAGTAACGATTGCTAACATTAATAATGTTTAAATGTAAAACACTGGGTTAAGCACTTTCTATGCCCTAGGAAAAAAATTAAAGATTACAAAGTATAAAAATCAATTTCCTATCTAAGTATTCTGGATCTATGGCTTTTCCAAATTACCACTAAAAAATTGTAGGAATAATCAACAAAAGGATAACAAATATTTCTTTAATTCGAAGTGAGTAGTATAGCAATGTTTATTTTTTTAATGATAGCTCAAAACCCTAAATGTTCTCCACCTTGTTATAGTTTTGGGAAAGTTTTAAAAGCAATATATACCTTTAAATAAAAAAATTATCGATTTCTGATGCTATTCACAACCACAAAGCCTGAGAAGGTGAAGGGAATGCCAGCAAATCCACTGAAGCTTAAAAAAAAGTTTTTCCAAACCTCATTCATTTACTCTATCAGTAAGGAAATACTGTGTTCAGACAATAAGAAACTAGTAATAGAAATTACTGCAAATTCTGTTTGTGTTGATTCTTCAAGTTCAAACCTTTCATTTTGTGGACTGTAGTTGTTAAGAAGAGAGCTGGGGGAGCTGGATTATTCATTTCTATAATTAAAGAGATACCCAGTCATTGAAATATAATGCCCTTCTCTGTGACTGACAGCTGCTATGATTGGATGTTAGCAATGAGCCCCATGGAAGATGAGTTCAGCTAATCTCCAGTTTTTTTTCCTCCTTCTCTCAGAAATGCCTCAATTTGACACTAATTTGATAGTCTCAAATCCCAGAGCCCCTTGGATACTGAGAAAGGAATGTAAAGAAATTCTCCTTGGTGTCAGTCAGTAACTTTCCTTTTTCAGGTTACAAAAGGCGATTGACAGGAAGAGGTCTGCTCACTGCTACAACAGAGATGAACTTGAAAACTGATTGACAGATATCTGCTCTGGACATTTTTTTTTTCTAATTGTGGTATCAGTGATGATGAAGAATAGATGATAAGAGTTCATGGGAAGATAGATATAATAACCGTCATTGCCAAAGTCAGATGGCATGACAGAGAAGCCGTAACCAAAATAAAGCCAGAGTTCACTGACCACATTTTTCCTTTTCCATTCACTTAATGCAAATTTAAGGACTAACTGTTACAATACAAAGATCCTCCCTAGTCTGTATTCTCACAGTTCAGGACTTCCCGAGAAAATGTAGTATTCCCAGCCCCTCACCCTGTGCACATTGTGAATGTGAGGAGTAAATACGAGTTCAGTTAAAGAAAGCAAAAACCAGAAAAATACTCTCCCTTAAAAACAAAGACAGATACATTAAAGCCAGTTGGCTATTTGAAGTGTTTTAGGTGAATTACATAGATGGCCATAAAGAGGTCACAAACACATGCACACCGTAGGTGCCACGTCTTCATGAACATGACTATAAGTGCACCATGCACACTGCAAATGCCACTGTAGATGCAGAAGGTCTCCATGCACATGGCTTTGCGCTGCTCAGGTGAGTCTTTCTGTACCAGGCCAGATCTGATTTTGTGTTAACTCATAATTCAGTCATACTTCTACTATTATCTGGAAAATCTTGTGCAATATATGCTTTCGGTAGTATGTATGGAGTCTCACCATTAAGTTCATGAACTCATCCTAGAAGTGCTATGTATCTTATTGCTGGATATCACTGTAGTCACCTTTGAAGTACTCCCCTTGGGAAGTTATTCACCGATACCAGCACGTAGTCCACCTATCAGAGCAACTTTGGAACTCTTTTTCTGGAATGGCCATCAGAGTTGTCATCACAAGAATGTAGGAATTTGAATTAGAGCAACAAACACACATTAAATTTTTGTTAAACTTGGCAAGAGTGAAAATGAAACAGGGACATGGTAGTCCAAGTTTATGGGAATAATTCCATGAAGAAAACAGCAGTGTACAAATGCATTAAACATTTTTCTGAAGGGAGAGAAAGGGAGAGAAAGTGTCACTGATGAAGAGAGGTTAGGATGACCAGTAATGAGCAAAATTAACAAAAACGTTGCAAACATTCTTTGAATTGTGCATGAAAATAACTGACTGCGAGAGAAACATAGCAGAACAAATAAACATTGATAGAGAAGCAGGAAAATCTTAACTGAAAATCTTGACATGAGAATGGTATGTGCAAAATGGTCCCGAAGGCGGTCTTACATCACAACAACACACGAGTTCACACAGCACTGCGAGGGAGTTTTTAACCAGTAAACAAATAACTGTATTGGAACACCCTCTCCACTCACCTGATGTGGCTCCCAATGACTTTTTTCTTTACCCAAAGATAAAGGAAATATTGAAAGGAAGACATTCTGATGACATTCAGGATATCCAGGGTAATATGATGATAGTTCTGATGGTCCTTCCAGAAAAAGTTCCAAAATTGCTTTAACTTGTGGACTAGGCACTGATATCAGTGCATAGCTTCCCAAGGGGAATCCTTGGAAGGGGACCATGGTGATATCCAGCAGTGAGGTAAGTAGCACTTTTTCTAGGGTGAGTTCACGAACTTAATTGTCAGTCCTCATATTCAGTATCAACAGAGCCAGAAGGAAAAAGCAGAGTAGGTATGCCGACATTGTCAATCATCATCCAGAATTCTAGAAAGCAGTTTTCTCAAAATATAGGTCTTTCCAAGGACGAGACAATCTATGCAGAAAATAAACATATATTACTACTGATTTGAAATCCTAATCAACTCATTTACTAGTAGGTAGGAACATTAAAGGAGAAAATCTGAGTCAGGTAAACTCATGTGTTATTCATTGCTCTACCCTTTGTGCCAGGAAGACTTTCTAGTAACATAACTGGCTTTCGATCATTTGTTTAACTAATGAATATGCAAAATATTCATAATGCTTGGCTGTCTTTGATATGTTTGTTGTTCATGGGTATGATGATCCAAACAAGCCCAGGTAGAGGAACCATTCCAGTGCTTCCAGTGGCATACTGCCTTCTCTTAGTCACATTTCCTACTTGATTGTTTCAGAAAATCCAAGTAGGGACTTCTATAAATAGCAATAAGCATTACAAGTTGCCAAAAACACAAGTTTAGCTCACATTCCTCCTGCCCTTTCCATTTCTATTATCTCATTCAAATTTGCTTTCTATGTTCTTTTATTACAAGAGTTTCTTGTTACACCCTCTGAAGAAAGAGGATGCATTGGGAGTCATAACTGTGTTCTTTAAGAACTTATGTATTATTGTCTTTTGTAGAAAATAGTCCATCAAGCCTGCTAAGAGAAAGAGTTGAAGATCAAGAATAGATTCTGAAGCTTTCTGAAGCTACTGCCACCCAGTCCATGGGTAATTTTATTGTCACACAGATAAGAACAAGATGTCAGAAATGCTGAAATGATGTTCTGTCATCTACTGGCTACACAAGTAAGTGGCCTTCACAGGGAAAATGTATGTCCTTCGTTCACTCAACAAATATTTATAGAGCATTTCCCTCATATAAGTTCTTGGCTAAAGAAGTATATTCATAGTTCTTGTCCTTAGGATGCTCTCAGTCTGGGGGTAGAGGAATAGGGGTGATGATTGGTCAAATTCCCATTTATGGGACAGAAAATGACTGCAAATATTGGCAGACAAAAAAATGACTTCATTCTCTTCCCATGTAAAAATAAAGAAAACTACAAAGTGTGATTATTAATTATTGTTAAGTTTGATACAGTAATCTGTGTGCCCAGAAATTACAAAAAAAATAAGTAACAACTATTGTAAGAAATATACCATATAATATACCAAAGTTCTTATTATAACACATTTTATCTAAAAACTGTCCCTGTGCTCTGTTTTAATGTTGCCACTAAATAACAGGCCATATTTACTGATCCTGCCTCAAATAAGTTCATATAATGATGACTAGATTTTACCTCTGTTAGTCATTCTGCCCCCAGGAAAGTTATTGAGAAGGGTGAATTTCTTTACCCTCTTTTGAATTGCTCACCTAGTCACCCTCTTGTGTCACCCTAACCTAAAACTTACAAGAGTTGGCTTACATCTTGTTTCTCATCATTAGAATTGATAAATAAATCAATGGCTGGAAAATTCTAACAAGTTTTCATCTCTTCATGGCCAAGAATTTTATCCCATTGCTCATTACAAATAACTAAAATTAAGCCTAACCCATGGAAAAAGTCACCTCTGTTTTCAGCAATTTTTCCAGAATAGCAGGTAAGAAAATCCAAATCCAGTAAACTAAATGCTATGTTTGATAATCTACACAGTCTATGAAAGGGCCTCAGAGCCACTCTTCCAGTATTCATCTTCCAAGAGAAGGTTGTTGCTGTTATAAATCTCGAATCTGAATGGAAATTAGCCAGAGGAAGGAGAACAACAGTAACAAAAATGAGAAAGTGATAAAGAAGAAGAAACAACACATGTCAAGTAATAAAAGCACTGACATATAACCCAGAGGGAAGAAGAAGTAAGTCACACTCCGGGTGTTAAAAGAAATAGAGTACAGCTAAAGTATAGACTGTAAGAAGTTTAAGTATATGAGGGGGTTGAAGTAGGAGGGTACTAGAATGCACAAGAAGTTTATAAAATGATGGAGAGATACAGGGTCCAAATGGTAGATAGGAAGCAGGTTGCTTAAGATCACAAAGATCTTATAAACCTTTGACATGAAGTATGAACTTGGCCCGTTGAGTGGTGACCTATGAACAATTTTAAACCAGCTTCTGAGAACGATGATTGAGAGAGGTCATTGTGACTGAAGTATGGAGGAAGAGATAGAAATCTGATAAGGTGCCAAGGTTAGAGAAAGGGGGAAAAAACCAGTTAGTTCTAATACTAAAGACAGGCCTGGAAAGAAACTGACAGCTCCCCAAATATTTAGATGATAAAATTAGATAAGATGGATGGTGACAGAAAGAGAGGAGTCAAGTATGTTTTCAGGAGAATTGCTAGATTATACTATAGTTTGATAGTCCTCTGTTAGAAAGTGTCTAAGTCTAAAATAAAGTATATTCTTAGAGAATCTTACATGAATTTTACTGTGCTCACATCCCAGTAAGCAAGATGTATAGCCTCTTCATAACATTAAAAAAATACTTATCATTAAATCCAACTGCACAAAAAAGGTCAAGCAAATTAAACATAACTCAAATAAAAGAGATTACTTATTTTTTATGTTACCATAATTTTTGCTATGCATGCATGTTTCCTTTTTTTGTAAATTAATAAGATTTATTAAGTATAATTTAAATGTAGTAACATATATTCATTTGAAGGTATATAGCTTTTAAAGAGTTTTGACAAATATATGTACATGCAAATAAACTCCCAAATAAAGATGTAGAACATTTTTATCTCAAAAGGTTCTCTCTCTTTACAGTCAATCTCAATACCATCCTCAAACCCAGATAGCCATTGATCTGTTTTCTGCCAGTATAAACTAGCTGTATTCATAATGAGATTCCATATAAATAGAATCACACAGTACAGACTCTATATCTTACTTCTTTCACTCAGCATAATGTTTCTCAGATTCATCCATGTTTTTGCTTTTTATTAGTAGTCTATTTCTTTGTATGGCTGAAAACTGTTCTATTATAGAAATACACCAGAGATTATTTATCTATTCTTCTATTAATGAATTTTTTCATGTTTCTAGCTTTTCACATTATGAAAAAAGCTGCTATGAAGATTCATGTACAAGCCTGTACAGGTATATGTTTTAATTTCTGTTAGGCAAATATATAGGACTAGAATTATTGAGTCACACGTGTTTAACTTTTTAAAATTTATTTTATTGTAAATTTATTGTGAGGTACAAGTCAGGATTAGATATGTAAGTAGTCTGTCTACATGCAGGTAAAGTTTGGGCTTCTAACTGGTCCTCACTTCCCCTAGTTTAGGATCAGATACGCTTAGTGATATTATGTGTCCCTCCTTCCCCCAGCAGTGTCCTGCAACTGCCAATCCCTCTCTTGTAGTATTGTGATAATCATTCAAGTCCCACTTGAGTGAATACATGCAGTACTCAGTTCTATGTTTCTGTGATAGATCACTGAGTATTATGGACTCTAAATCCATGCAAGTTGCTGAGAAGTCCCTACTTTGTCCTTCATTATGGCTGCTTCAAACTCAATCATGTATGCGTGTCACATTTTCTTTATCCCTTGCCCCATTAAAAACCTGAAAAGTTACTGTCCAAAATAATTGTGCCATTTTCTATTTCCATCAGCTAAGTAAAAAAGTCCCGGGTGCTCTGTTATCGTGCTGACATTGGTGTTTTCCATCTTTTCAAATTTTGACTCTCGCATTGGGTATAAAGTGGTATGTCTCTGTAGTTTTAATTTGCATTCTACTGATGACTAAAAGTTTTTAGCATATTTTATGTGCTTACTGACCATTCCTATATTTTCTTTTGTAAGGTGGCAGTTCAAATATTTTGCCCATTTCTTTGTAAATCTTGCTGTCTTTTTATAATCAAGAGTTCTTTATATAATCTGGAGATGCTTCTTTTTCCAACACATGGACTTTCAATATTTTGACCAATTTTAAAGGAATATAGATTTTGATAAATTTCTTTTATCAATTTTTATTTTATGCTTAATGCACGATGTTGAGGTTTGTGTTTCCACTGAACCTGTAACCTAAATGTGAACATAATACCTAATAGGTAGTTTTTCAACCCTTGCCCCTTTGCCTACCTCCTCTCTTTTGAGTCCCCACTGTCTACTGTTCCCAACTATATGCCCATGTGTACCCAACGTTTAACTCCCACTTTTGTTTGCAATAAGACGGCATGTCTAGTATCAGCATTCTAACATGACCATAAACTTAATTCCATATGGTTTTGTATTATGTAAAATACTGGATTAGATGTAAGAATGCTAAATGAAGTCATATATTTTCAGTTGACTTTGGCTTCGCTTCAGTACATTTTCACTATGTAACTCTTACTTTTTTTTTTAAGAAAGAAAAGTTTATTTAAAAGAAAATTAGAGGGAGAGAAGGGAGAAAGAAGATTCACCTCCCCAAGGTTGGGGAAGGGGCCAAAGTCAGGAAGCGTGGCAACAGCCATAGCTCAAAGAACACATGGCCACACCAGAGTCTAACAAGGCAATGGCCGGAACTCTTACTAATGTCGCTATTTTTTAGAAACTAATTAGGAACATCAAATATTCTATTTTTTGAAAGCTCTATCCTTAGAAAAATGTATTCATTACAGATGATGAGTTTAAATTTGTATAAGTTTAACAAAATATATTTTTTTCCAAATCTGTCACGGAGCAAGTTTATTAATGAATTCTTTTTGTCAAAGGACCTACATAAGAAAAGGGGGTTCCTAATAGCAGCAGAGAGAATTGAAAAGATGTGTAGACTGACAAGAACAAACAGTGATGAGAAAGCTCACAAAGCACCAATCAAAACATACTTCCATGACCCATGTTTTAAAGAGAGGTTAGATAGAAAAGCTATTTTTCTTCTGGGCTATATGACCAGGTAAATATTCCTTCAAGTATTATAAAATGGACAAATATTCTTGAACATGCAACAATCCCAGTAATGTAGTTTCCATGTTCCCTTCCAGGAGATGGATTGGTGGTGAAAGTTGACTTAATTTATTAGTAGAACTTGACTAATATACATGCTAGGGTGACAAAAAAAGCATGTGAATGTTCTATCAAAAATGTATAAATGATAAAACCACAAAAAAGGGACAGGGGAGAGTAGGGAGGAATGGTTCATTTTGAATTAATTACTTTAAGGCTGATATATTAGAAAATGAGAAAGCATAACAGAAGTAAGCACAAGGAGAAATAAATAGACTAATATCAGGTACTAGAAGAGAGGGAAGTGAAGGGCAAAGAAAAGGAAATACTCAAAATTTTATCACTGCTTTTAGAATTGAATAGAAATTGTTGAGAGTAATAGAAGGCAAAAGCTATAAAGTTATAATAATGAAAACAAAGAAAAATTATAATTTTCCAGATGTCAAAGATTTTTTTAGCAAAATATGTTTACAAGACATGGTATAAGACCTTAACAATGTAGAAAAATGACAGAAAACATTATATGATTGAGGGTAAATATATCTTTCATATCAGAAATTGTAATTTATCCAACTATTAAGGGATAAATGATTTTCAGATTGGATTAAAAAAAATTCAACACTACTTTTCATACAATAGATATATCCAAAGAATGTAATTCAGATTAGGAGAAAACAAAATGATAGACAAAGTGTTCAAGGTAAATGCAACCATAAAGGAAACAGGAGTGATGATCTTCATATCAAACAAATTGGAATTAAGGCCAAAGACCATGACTGATAAAAATAGCAACACTTTCTAATGCTGAAAGTTTCAGTCCATGATGAAGATGCAATAATTATAAACATCTGTTCTAGAAGCAGCATAGGATCAGCATTCCATAAAGCAGATATTAGAGGAGATACATCAAGAATTAATTTAAAAAACAGTAATAATATCACAGTTCCTGAGGACTGCAATGAACACACCTTAAAAATTTTCAAGAAGATACTAAGTATAGAAAATATTTTTAACTCAAATCACTTCTTAGCCTTTTGGCTAAGATCAAGTGTTAAAACACATACACACTAGAGCTTTCTCCTGAAGAAGCTCTCAATTTAGAATACCCTGCGTAATTCTATCCAAACCATACTTCAACTTGAGTCTCACCTCTTTCTTAATAATACTTAGCACATATTCCGCATTTCTTATGTTTCAGGCATATGTATTCATTTATTGTAATTTCTTGTTGAATTGTGACAAAGCCCTATGAGATAAATAATATTACTAATGTTAGATTAGAAAACAACAGCAAAATACAGTTCATAAACACCAAGCATTTGCTCAAAGGCACTTTTCCCATAAGTGATAGAGCCAAGATGGAAAGATAGCCATTCTGACCCCAGTTTGCTCTTTAACCTGTTGTGATATAACTGCAACTCACCTTTTTCTGAAATCTCATAACTTTATAGACCAATACGTATAATTTATACTTAACAAGCATATATTTTTATCTGCTCTACTCTATTTTTATCTACTCTGTCATGTAGGTGTGTTTTACATTTCTCCATATATTCCACCCAGTGGTTCTCTGTTGGGAGGAAAAAACTGAGTCTCACATTTTCTTTGTACACTTTAGGTGAAATAGGACTATCTACCATCTCATAAAATATACTAAAAAGTATGCATTGTTTATATCATTTGGAGAAATAATGATTTTTTTGTAGAAATTATTGCTTTCCATGTTACAGTTCTGAAGAAATTCATAGCATAGGCATAAAATCAAAAGACAAAATGTATAAATTAAGCATCAAGCTTTCTTTCCTCACTGAGCATTGTGGCTCATGCCTGTAATCCCAGCACTTTGGGAAGCCAAGCCAGGAGGATCACTTGAGCCCAGGAGTTTGAGACTAGCTTGGGCAAGACAGAGAGAACTTGTCTCTACAAAAAAATAAATACTCATGTCTTCTGCCCACTTTTTGTTTTGTTTTGTTTTGTTTTGAGTCGGAGTCTCACTCTGTCACCCAGACTGGAGTGCAGTGGCCGCTCCCGGCCACCGCAGCCTCGACCTGCTGGGCTCCGGCGATCCTTCCGTTTCAGCCTTCCGATTAGTCGGAATTACAGGCATGCACTACCCACGCCTGGCTGATTTTTTTTTTGATTTATTGTAGAGATGAGGTCTCGCTGCCCAGGCGGGTCTCGAACCTACGGGCTCAGGCAATCCACTCACTTCAGCCTCCCAAAGGCGCGGGATTACAGGCTGAGCCACCGAGCCCGGCTTTCTGCCCGCTTTCCCCGCCCCCCCTTTGGTGTATTTGTGATCCTTGTAGATCCTAGATGTTAGGCCTTTGTCAGATAAACAGTTGGCAAATATTTTTTCCCATTCTGTGGGCTGTCTCCCTACTCTCTTGATGGTTTCTTTTGCTTTGCAGAAGCTCGTTAATTTGATGAGATCCCAGTTGTCTATCTTATTTCTTAAGGTATTGGCCTTTAGGGTACTGAAGAGGAATTGGTTTCCAGTTCCAATTTCCATAAGCGTGACTCCTGCATTTTCTAAGATTCTTATAATTTGAGGTTTTACGTTTAGGTCTTTGATTCATTTAGAGTTAATTTTTGTGTATGGTGATAGGTAGGGGTCCTATTTCAATCTTCTGCATGTGGTCAGTTTTCTCAGCTCCATTTACTGAATAGGTTTTCCTCTCCCCAGTAGTTATTGGAGGTTTTGTCGAAGATGAGTTGGTTGAGGAATTGAGGCTTTGTTTCCGGACTCCCTATCCTGTTCCATTGGTCTATGTGCCTGTTTTTGTACCAATACTAGGCTGTTTTGATTACTGTAGCCTTATGGGCAGGCAACGGACACATGAAAAAGTGCTCAGCCTCACTCATCATCAGAGAAATGCATATCAAAACCACATTGAGATACCAGCTAACCCCTGTAAGAATGGCCATCATTAATAAAACAAACAACAGATGCTAGCGAGGATGTAGAGAAAAAGGAATGCTTCTACACTGCTGGTGGGAATGCAAACTTGTACAACCTCTCTGGAAAACAGTGTGGCGATTTCTGAAAGAACTAGAAATTGACCTTCCATATGACCCAGCAATTCCCCTATTGGGAATATACCTGGAGGAACTCAAATTATTCTACAAAGAAGATACGTGCACACGTATGTTTGTTGCAGCTCTATTCACAATAGCAAAAACATGGAATCAACCGTGTTGCCCATCGAAGCTGAACTGGATAACAAAATGTCATATATATACACAATGGAATATTATGCAGCAACCTGGATAGATTTGGAGTGGATCATACTCAGTGATTTATCACAGAAACAAAGAACAGAGTACCATATGTTCTCCCTCGTAAGAGGAACTTGAACAATTATAGTGCTATAAGAAAGCGATTGGTAGTAATGGGAAAATGTAGGTGGGGGTGGGATTGGCAGTTGAGGGAAACAGCTAGGGAAGGGAGGGGAATACCTCATCAACAGGGGTACCTGCATGATCAATGTTTGTATACCTAACCCTGAATTGTACCCCACATCTTTGTAATAATATTTGAAAAAAGAAAAGAAAACTGGATTAAATAGCTAATTGGTCAATGATAAATAAATAAATAAATAAATAAATAAATAAATAAATAGAAATAAGCCAGGCATGGTGGTGTGTGCCTGTAGTCTCAGCTACTTGGAAGACAGGCAGAATGATCACCTGAGCCTAGGAGGCAGAGGCTGCAATAAGCCATGATCATGTGGTTGCATTCTAGTCTGGGCTACCCTGAGTAAAAGAAAAAGAGAAACAAAAACAAAACAAAAACACAAAGATTTCTTTCCTCTTGCATTATCTTCAGCTTTTTCTTCCTGCCTTTCTACCTTCCTCCTTTCTTCCCTTCCTCCCTCCCCACCTCTCTTCCTTTGTCCATTCCTTGCTTTCTGTTGGTCACCATTGCCCAAGCTCATCTTCCCTTCACACATAATATGTTAACTAAGCCTCCTTTTTTATTTGTATGTTATCCAGCAAAACAACTTTTTGTTTTATTTTTCATAAATGAAACATATTTGCTATCCATCTTCTACTTCCTATTTTTAATTTAGCACTATGTTTCTTTTTCTTTTTTCTTTTTTAGAAAGCATGCTTTATTGAAAAAATGGAAAAGCTCCCAGATCAGGAGGTGAACCGAGGGGGTTACCCTAGCACTATGTTTCTAAGGTGTATCTATGTAGTTGTGTGAACATCTTTCTGTGTGTTTTTCTTTTTTCTGGTACTGTGTAGTATCTCTATAGAATCTCACATTTGACTTATCCACTCTCATAAAAGGAACACTCAACTTTTCTTCAATTCCTTTTAACCCCCAATATCACTGATTAATAAGCTCATTCATGTTCCCTTGTCAACCTGTGGGAGAATTTCACCAAGACATATATTCAGGTGAGATTTATGGGTCAGAGGGCATGTGTAAGAATACTTAATTTAACAAAAGCACTATTCTGCTTTCAGAATAGTGTCATCACACTACATTCTCACTAATACAGGAGGGTTATGATAACCCCTGTGTCTAACTTACCAATTTTTGACAACAAATAGAATTTAAAGTGACAACACACTGTCCTTTTTCTCTCTTTGTAGGATATTCTCTTTCTGTAGAAAACAAGATCTTTGACATCATTTTTTACAGAAAACACAACCCAGAGACTTAACTTAGAAATCTAGGGGGAAAAACATTCTTTTGAGCATTGATCTGTCAGAAATAGACTGTTTTACAGCTAATGAGGGGGTCATACATGGATATGTGACTATACCAACAATTTGTTCTCAGCTCTGCCACCATTTAAAAGAATAGACAATAGTCAGCTCTTTCCTTCTAATTACATAGGGTGAATCACAGTTCTTTATATGTAATAAAAAAAAAAAAACATATTGTCAAACAAAAAGGCCACTTTCTGACACATACAAAATAAACAGAAAATTCAGCTTGGCTTAGAATTGACAAAAACAATTATCCATGAATTCTATTAATTTAAAATACATTAACTACTGTAAAATTAACTACAAAGAGGGCAAAAAATATATACCAGTAAGTTTAAAGGGTTTATTCCTTTCAATTCCATACAAATTTTATCCATTCATGGCAAATCTGAAAAATATATTTTAAAAATAACAAAAGTGATGCTGAACTAAAAATCCATTGTCCCATAATTTCTCCCCCAACAATTAATTAATCTAACTTTTTCTAAATTAATACCAGTATAAATTTGTGGGTAACTATATCAAATTATTTTTATCATTAATGTATGTTTAATTTTTTAAATGTATAAAATTGATTTTTACTGACCAGAAAAATTACCACCTTTGAGTCTCAATATTTTATAATAATAATTTGTATTTTTCTATATGATATGCAGGCAAAAATCACATAGTATCATTTATCTCTACCTCTCTAGTGCTTTCAACATGGCTTGGTATAGAGTTGATGCCTAATAAATATTTATACAAAGAACATATGTTAATATGTATGTCTAATATCAAAAATGTAATAGATTTAGAATTAAGATTCACGAGTTTTATTTCAGAATAATTCATTTATGATGCTGCTGAAGTAAATACTGAAATTCTGTATGATCCACCTACCTTTTGCTAAGCATTGAGCTTATTTCAAAGCTGTTCTGTTTTCATAAGATAAATGATCTGACTCCTTCAGTAAGGCACATTTTAAATGAAAGAGACATTCAGCGAAAGGCAACTCCATGAAAGAGCTCCACATATGGGTATCTTATGGTTTCTTTTGAGGAGAATAATCCTAAGAAATAGGGTAGAAGGAGGGCACACTAGGGCTTCTGAAAGTAGGTAATGAGTGACCTTGGGAACACATGAAATATATTTGAAGCTGGATCAGAAATGAGAAGATAATGGCATTTCTCTAGTTGCAAATCCAATAGTTTAAGAAACTTAAAATGTAGCACCATAGTTAAGAAGAGGTTGAGAGATGAAGTCACTGATAAGATTAAAATTGCAGCTCCATCTGTTCTTGTCTTTGTGACCTTGGGCAAGCCTTTTAACAATTTCCTTGTCTGAAAACTGGAAATAATATCAACCGATGCAGATTGTTGTGAACATTAATAAATTAGTGCATGTAAATTGTCTGACATGTTAAAAGCAGTCAATAAATATGAACAGTTACGGTTGCAGTATTATAGCTACATTGTATTTGCCCATGCAGCACACCACAATTCTCCTTTCTTCTGAGAAATGTCTCATTCCAAGTTTTGGATGCGCTGCTGACGGGTATTTTCCTTTCCTCTTTGTGATGATAATTCATACATGATTAGATCAACTGTGGAACAAAGGTGGGAGGGAGGAGAGGTGGAAGAAGAATAGGGAGGAAGATAAGTATCTGACCCAAACTGGGTCGGCTTTATATCTGTGAACCTGAAACAGGTAATCCTTCTAGGCTAACTGGGCCTAGATTTTAAATAGAGCCAAGAAGTCATTTGCTGATTAGTGATCACACAGGTACTCTAAGTTTCTTGAAAAACCCCTATAATTGTGTACAACTGTGGAATTTTCAGAGCTCTTATGAACCAACCAGTCAGAACTCACCTGAACCAAACAACCAGGGCTCAGCTGTATTGACCAATCAGAACTCAGTCACATCAACCAATCAGAAATAAGCAAGTTTCAATTCTTTATTTGCATAAATGGACCTGGGCAGAAATTTTGTTATAAAACCCATTTGAACCTTCTGTTTTCAAGAACTGACCTTCAGTCTACACAAAGCTGCATCTCCCAGGTTTGCAATCTGTTCATGGGAATAAAGTGTCTTTCTTCCAAGTTCCATCTCAGCATACGTTTGTTCACATTTCTCTCAGTAATTTGGAACTGGTACTGAGAGGAAGTTTCTTAGAGAATAAAAGAGGGGTGGAGGTATGATGCCGAGAGGGCAACTCTCTATGTCAATAGAGAAGAGAAAGAATATCAGTACAATGAGTGAAGCATATTCCTTTAAAAACAGAACAAAAAAAGTGAAGGATGGATAATGTGTCTTCTTGATAGTTTCTAGTTTCTGACCTTTTAAAATTCAAGAGACCTTATGACAAAGTCATCTAAATGTGGCCTGAACCTGTCCCTGTACGCTGAATCACTGTATGAGAAACTGAAATCTAGTTTAGCAAGAAAACTCCTTGAAAGTCTAAAGTATACTTTTATAACAAATACCTGCATCTTGGCCAATCATAGCAGTCGAGCGTCAGTCAATCACAGGCTGCCAACTAAATGATCAGACCACATTCAAAAGGCACATGCCCAGCTGTAACCGATTCAGTTGTTTCTGTATCAGCTGTTTCTTGTCCATAAAATGAAAGCCTGTCTACGTTGTGGAGTAATTCTATGAATCTCGTCTGCATCAGGGCTGCTAGATTCTTTCAAGCTGTACTTTGCTCAGGTAAACGCTGTTAAATATAGTTTGTCTAAATTTCTTCTTTTAACACCTGTTACCTGTCTTGTACAAGAATTTTATAAAGCTGTATTTTCTTCATAGAATAACTTATATTGGCCTTTGATATTTGCAACTTAAATAATTTTAAACAAGACATATTAATTTGTACATAAGAGCTAATATATTTTGACTATTTTAATCTTGATTCTCAATAATAATGGAATGAAACTTGTATTTTTAAAGAAGCAGCATATGAACTTTTGGACATGTGTTTATGGTTGTCAGTCATTCATACCTTAAAAAAATTCATGCCTCAAGAAAAGTTGGGATAAGCCACCTTAAAAGGAACAAGCATTATCTTGACAGTGGCTCTTCTAAGGGTATGGACTAATTTAAAATCCACCTGTGTCATATTCCATAAACAAAGATCATGCATTCCGGAGTGTTCTGTCTTCTGAAAATTAGTGTAATAGCAAGTTCAAAGCAATGTTTTAAGGGTAACCAATGAGATCTTGATGAAGAAATAAGCATATTTCTTTTCATTATCACTATCCATAACTTATTTTTAATGTGTCAATAATGCAGTGTCCAAGAGAGAATTATTTACCTGATTCTAAAGTCTGTTTATGCATTTTTCAGGAACAAGCAAATATCACATTATATTTTCTCTTTTCTTTAACCAAATGCTGTCTGACACATCTCCTTCTATTTAAAAATCAAAGGCTCACTCAAGAAACTGCATCATTCCCTTGGGCATGAATATCTGTAACAAATATACCAGTACTTTGGTTGCAGAGAGAATTAAGAATGCATTAGCTAGTTAGCATTTCTTGAATGACAGTCATACTTACGCCTCAAGTGTAGAACAGAAAGTGTAGCATATAGGCTTTAGATCAACTGCTTTAGTAATTTGACGTTGACAGCAATGATGGAAGCATATTATGCATTTTTAAAAAAATAGGGGCCCATTTGTGATATGATTTTTATTTGAGTTATAAGATAAAACAAAATTCTAAAGAGAAAGCTATACATATTACCACCTTTCTGGAGCAGTATTTAGCAGCATGTATAAGACAAATGTCCATATGATCTCTGACCTAGAGTATAATTTCTAGAATTTATTCTAAGCAGTATCCTTAGATTATACAGTTACAACTTTAACAACAACACAAAAGTGAAAACTGTAATTTTTCAACAAGTGAGAACTAATTAAAATTATTGTAGTAGTAATCCATACTAAGACTACTACATAATAAATACATGTGGAAATACATGTATATAAATATGCTGACAGTATAGACAGCATCACAGAAGTTTATATGTTTATGTGTGTGTATATACTGATTTCCAGAGATATTTACAGTATATTTATAATGCAAACTACAAAAAACTTTTCACCTTTCTGTGGTATTGTTTTCTTCTAAAAGACAATCATTCTGTTTTCAGTCTCTATGTGGTATGCTGTAGAAAATCCAAAATCACTGCTTGTCATTACAAAGGCCATCATTCCCTACTCAAGTATTTGGAAAGCATGGAGTTAGTCTCTGTTTTGCTTCTCAATCAGTTTATACTGCAGCTTTTAAGAATTTATTTATTTAGTGTTTGAGTAGTTTATATATTCATGTACTCAAAATGTCAAAATCTATAAGAACATTTACAGAAAAATCTTTCTTCTTTTTTGTTATTTACTCAGGATACCCCTAAACAAACTGATCCTAAGGAGACAGCTGTTTTTTTCTATACTCATTCAGAGTTTCCTTATACATACACAAGTAAATAAAAATATAAATTCTTACCCACCTCATAACATAAAATGCATAATGTTCCACTGTTCCTGGGTGAAATATTAAATGTGTCAATTGAGTTCTATTGGTTGTTTGTATTCAGTTCTTCAATATTCTTGCTGATATTCTTACTAGTGGTTCTCATCAATTACTGATAGTGATGGGTTAAAGTCCCAACTATAATTGTGGATTTGTCTATTTCTCCTTTCAACTCTGTCAGTTTTTGTTCATGAACCTCGAGGCTCTATTGTTTTACACACATGTTTAGGATTGCTAAAACTTCTCAGTAGATTTAATTTTTATTATTATCCAATATATCTTTTTGTCTTGTAATTTTCTTTGCTCAGAAGTTGACTCATCTGATTTTAATGTAACAACTGGTTTGGTTAATGTTTGCGTTGTATAACTTTCATACTTGTTTACTTTCTACTTGCTTTTGTTATATTTGAGTAAATTTCTTATAGACAGCATACTGTTGAATCATGTTTTCATGTATAATCTGCCAATCTCTGTTAATTGACATATTTCACATATTTACATTTACGGTAGTTATTGACATGTAGTAGATGAAATATTCTATTGTATTATTACTTCTGCTTGTTTTTTCTGTTTCTTTTTCCTCCATTTCTCTTTTTACTATCATACTGCTGGTTATTTCTTTATTATGTAGGATTTCCTCTTGATTTTTCTATAGTGTTTCGGAGTATAGCATTTTGTATCACTTTCTTAGAGGAGGCTCTAGATATTACAATATACATACATACTTATAAAAATCTACCAGTACTGACATTTTACAACTTTGGTTTAAATTATTTTACAATCTGCACTTTTAAAATTATAATTGTCTTAATTATTTTCTCTATATACTCTACATTGAGTATCAAATTACATGGTGTTATGGTTTTTGCTTCAACTATCAAATTTTATTCAATAAACTCTTGAAAAGTGGGTTAATTTCTTATATGCATCCCCATTTTTACCCATGCCAATTTTCTTTCCTTTTTTGACATTCCATACCTGCTCTTTTTTTGAATTGGGGGGTGGTCTCACTCTATTGCCCAGGCTGGAGTGCAGTGCCATGATCATGATGATCATGTCTCGTGGCAGCCTCGACCTCCTGGGCTCAGGCGATCCTTCTACTTCAGCATCCTAAGTAGCTGGGACTATAGGCATGCGCCATCATACCTGGATAATTTTGGTAGAGATGAGGTTTCGAGATGTTGCCATGGCTAGTCTTGAACTTCTAGGCTCAAGTAATCCACACACCTTGGCCTCCCAAAGCACTGGGATTACAGGCGTGAGCTCCTGTGGCCAGATGCTTTAGCCATTTTAAAAGTTAGGTTAGCTAGCAACAGATTATCTTGGTTTTCTTTCACCTGAAACTGCTTTTATTTCCCCTTCATTCCTGATGGATATTTTCACAGGATATATACTTTGTGCTTGACAGTTGTTTTCTTTCAGGATTTGAAAATGTGCTCCTCACCAGGCATTTCTGTATCCCTTTTTCTAGTTGTCAGGCTCTTCTTGGTATTCGCAAGAGCTGTCTTTCAATGATTCCAAATTATTACATCTTTATGCAAACAATTTGTATTTGTGTCTGAAGCTTTTCCTTTGGTGCCATGTCAAGGGAGCCTTGCCTTTGTCAACAAAAATGTTTATGGGGACTCTTTCCTAAACATGACCTCCAGTAGTAACTAAGATTTAAGAAAGTGGCAACCTGTTTTATATATATTACATTTTTATAAAGTTAAAACTATGCTACAACAAAATTACATTTAAATTGCTTTAAAAGCATTTGATTATATACTGTCATATACATATAAATAATCTGAAACACAGTTCTCAATTCATATGATGGATTAGAATAACCGGAAGAGTTTTTTAAAAATGTTGTCACTGAAGTTCTAAATCCATGGATTCTGACTCAGTTTTCTTGGGTGGACCCCAAAGTTCGTATTCTCCCATTCACAAAGGTCAAAACCTCCAATCATCTTAGAATCCTCTCATACCTTACTTCTTATATACTTAATTTTTATATATGCTTCTGTAGAATTTTGTTCAATATTTACTTTCTATTTCAATATGACTAACCATTATGCTAATTCAGTTTCTCATTAATGTTTACTATTACCATAATAACAGCCTCCTAAATATTCTCTCTAATACTTCTCATGGCACTAGGTCTATAATGGAAATGAATAATTGTTACTGTTTACTAAGGATTTCTAATGCACTAGGTATAGTGCTAGATATGTTAAGTCTTTTACACCTGACAATGAGCTTGAGATATATATTTTATTTTATTTCCCATGTTACAGTGGTGAAAATGGAAGCAGTACATACCATGGTGCCATGTCTAAAAGTAGCAGAACTGTGAGTAAAATACAGATATATTGAATTTTTCAAGTGTCTTCCCTGAAAAAATTCTCTCTCTCTCTCTCTCTCTCTCTCTCTCTCTCACTCACTCACTCTCACACACTTTCTCATTCTGTATGAGGTGCTTCCTTGATTAAAATTAGATGCTTCCTAGAATTTTCTGCTCATTACATGCTTCCTGAGGGCAGGAATTTTATGTGCTTTTCACACAAAAATTATTTTGTAAAGTTTACTGAATTTAAATTATTTAGTGAAATGTAAATAATAGAATACTTGGCAATACAAGATAAAGTTTATTGAAAATTTGTAGTATTAATTTTTTATCTTCTGTAATATTATTTTTTTCTTTTCAAAAATATGCATTATCCTTCACTTTCATGTTATTAATTTTCTTTGATTACCCATTATTTAAATACAGTATAAAAATAAATGCCAACTCCTTCAGGATAAAATCTCCATGATTTCAGATTAGTGAATAAAACCACTATGAATGAGATTATTTAGTTGCCAAAATTGACCCTTCAAAACTAAAATGATTGAATATGGTGATTAGATACTATCAGTACATTTTGAGGCATGTATTAGTTTCAAAAGCATAAAAAATGATATTATTTTAAGAATTGGAAAATAAAGTTTTGGCTTTATCATATTATCCTAATTATAGAAAAAAGACTGCCAGGATATTGCACTGAAGTACTGTTTATGAGATGACAAGTGATTTTTTTATTTTTTCTTAACTCCCGCTTTTCTGTGTTTTTAGTTTTTTAATGGCAAATGTGTCTTATACTTGAATGGAAAATAGAAATTTTATTATTTATTTATTTATTTATTTAATTTTAAAGATGTGGGGTACAATTCAGGATTAGTTATACAAGTAGACATCATACTGGTAAAATTTGGGCCTTCTTTTGGTCCCCACTTTGCTTGATTTGAGATCAGGTACCCTTATTGATGTTGTGTCCCTACCTCCACCCCCACCCAGCAATGTCCCACTACTGCCAATCCCTCTGTTACAGTATTATGGTAAATGTTCAGGGTCCACTTAGTGAGAGCATATGGTACTCTGTTCTTTGTTTCTCTGATAGATCACTGAGTATTATAGACTCTAAATCCATTCAAGTTGCTGTGAAGTCCATTTGTTTGTTCTTCTTTATGACTGTGTAATATTCTGTCGTGTATATGTACCACAGTTTTTTTATCCAGTCCAGTTTTGATGGGCAGAACAGTTGATTACAAGTTTTTGCTATTGTGAATAGTGCTGTAATCAACATGTGTGTGCCGGTATCTTTTCAGTAGAATGATTTGAGTTTCTTGGGTATATTCCCAGTAGGGGGATTGCTGGGTGATATGGAAGATCAATTTCTAGATCTTTTAGAAATCACAACACTGCTTTCCATAGAGGGTGAACTAGTTTGCATTCTCACCAGCAGTATAGAAGTGTTACCTTCTCTCTGCATCCTCACTAGCATCTGTTGTTGTTTGTTTTATTAATGATGGCCATTCTTATTGGGGTTAGATGGTATCTCAATGTGGTTTTGATTTGTACTTCTCTTATGGTTAGTGAGGTCAAGCGCTTTTACATATGTTGGTTGGCTACTTGTATATCTTCTTTTGTGAAAGGTCTATTCATGTCTTTTGCCCACTTTTTAATGGAACTCTTTATTTTTTTTTTTCCTTTTGGCACATTTGAGTTCCCTGTAGATACTGGATATTAGACCTTTGTCACATATACAGTTGGCAAATATTTTTTCCCTTCTGTGAGCTGTCTCCCCACTTTCTTGATTTCTTTTGCTTTGCTGAAGCTTTTCAGTTTAATGAGATCCTACTTATCTCTTATGGCATGGACATCCAGGGTTTTGATCAGGAATAGGTTGCCTACTTCGATTTCTTCAAGGGTGTCTTCTGTGTTTTCTAAGATTCTTATATTCTGAGGTTTAAGTTTTTAGGTCTATGATACATTTAGAGTTGATTTTTGTGTATGGTGATAAGTAGGGGTCCTGTTTCAATTTTATGCATGTGGTCAGTCAGTTTTTCCAGCACCATTTACTGAATAGGTTCTCCTTTCCCCAGTGGTTGTGGGTGAAGGCTTTGTCAAAAGTGAGAAACTGAGGGTTTTCTTCCAGAATCTCTATCCTGTTCCATTGGTCTATCTGCCTGTTCTTATACCAATACCAGGATGTTTTGATTATTGTAGTCTTATAGTAAAGTTTAAAGTCTGGAAGTGTGATACCTACTGCTATGTTTCTTTTAAAGATTGTTTTGGCTATTTGTTGTCATTTATGTTTCCATATGAATTTTTGTATTGTCATTTCCAGGTCTGTGAAGAATGATGCTGGTAATTTAATGGGTATTAGAGATTTCATTTTAAATGAGAAGCATATTACAAATAATTACATATTACCCTATAAAATCAAAGCAAATATTCTAGAAAAACAAAGTAAATGTTTCTGATATTACTTTTTAAAAATCACAACCAGGGTCCCTTTCCTACTCTGGGAGTTTTCTGTCCTCTTAATAAATCCTGCTTTCTCAAAATAAAATATAAAATAAAATAAAATAAAGAAAATCACAACCAAACAACCAAAAATGAGGAAGATGAGGACCAAGAACATTTAACATTGACTGAAGAATGTTAGTATTTTGGCCAAGACATGAAAAGTTTCAAAATATCATAAATATTGAGACAAGAGAATGACAAAAACGTCAGAGATAAGAGCCAAGAAATATCTCTTGCTGTGTTATCTGAACAGAAGGTTAATAAAACAATCATAGCCCAAGGCCCTACTTGGCTAATGGTTTTTGGGAAACGTTACAGCAGAACAAAAACCCGCTGGTAAGTATCACTAAGAATACTGTGAGAGCCAAAGGAGTAATATCTAAATCATAATAAAACTGTGTGTGTGTATGTGTGTGTGCACGTGTACCACCTAAACTTCTACACTACTTACAAATAAGTTTAGGCATATTAGTATAAATAATCTAGTTTCATTATTTCAGGAAAAATATTATTAGCATAGAATAGATTAAAATGCTGAAAGGAGGTTTTAAGGAGCAGCTCATTGCAATTCCAAGGTCTAGTAATAAAAAATATATATATATAAGTACAGCAATTATAAAATGTTCTTTGAGTAATCTTACAAATGATTACTGAATAAGTAATATAAGTAGGAAAGTCACAAGTTCTTGGTAGGTGGGTAGCAGAGTATCTACAAATACACTAAAGCAGACATCTTCAAGCATGCAAAAGTTGAAAGATGTGGAGCATAGCACAATAAGAAAATGCCGTTCAGTGAGGTAGGACCCTGTAAACCATTTTCAGAAACAAGAAGTATAGGATGCAGTTAAAACTTTAAATAATGTATTGTGATAAACAGATGTAAAGGGTGTGGAATAGTGGACCCTGTTAGTCAGGGTCCTGTAGGAAATATACACTCAAAGAGGGAAAATTGAAAAGTGTTAATGAAGTCACCTACAAAATTGTGGTCAAAGTTAAAGTCAACAAGGGTTGTTGAAACATTCTAGGCCTAGTAACAGCCTGAAGGCGCAAGGAAAGAACTTACAGGAACCTAAGGAAAACTACAACCACAAAAGAATGCTCTGTTAATAGAAGCTGTGTCTCTAAGAAAGGGAACCTATCATTGTCAAATCACTGACTATTAAGTGGGGAAAGAGACTAAATCCCCCAAGGACCCATTTCCTGCAGGTAAATTTACATTGGCTAAAGCCAGTGAAAGCCAGAGCCTGAGAATGCCATCCATGAAATTTGACTTCCAGAGGCCCAGATAAAGATGAAGAAGTGTGTGGAATAGATCTGGAAGTTCAAATGGAAAATACCTAGCACAGGTTGCAAGGGAAGCAGGAAAGGGAATGGTTAGGCATCTGAAGCAGTGGCTACAGTGGTCAGAGTTAGGAATGCTGGTGCTGAGACCAAGGAAATGTTTATGGAGATGTTAAGTGGAGAGAAGTTGGAGATAACATGGAGATGGAATTGTCAGGAGAGATAACTATTTCTAAATTGTCTCCTTTCATTAGTCATATTTTCATTAAATTTATAAGAATGACTCAACAATTGTGAATTTTTAGACGTGATAAGTATGAGTGTCACTAATGAACACAAAACAATTTTATTCTTACCCATAGATGTTTAATTTTATTGAGCCATATTTGCCAAGTATTAAGTAGCTTTATGTTTAATCCTTTTAACATTCTTTTGTGATATATATATAATTATTTCTATTTTTCAGGTAAGGAAAATATGAAATGAAAGATTGTCATTTGTTCAAATCAGAGAGTAGGTCCCCATTTGAAATCTTTTTTTTTTTTTTTTAACTCACAGCCACCATATTATCTTGCCTCATCACTCTGCCAAATTGTTGCTCTGTTTCCTACAGGGTGTCCTATGCTGCTGAGGGCTTGAAAATTATGTATAAATCTTAACATTGACTTTGAATTTGTAATCTAACTAGGGGATGGACACATCTAAAGTGATACTTGATACCACAGGATAACACAACAGTGACTGAAAGGGTGGTGGTGTTTACTTCAGAAGAGTAAAATTATCTTCATGGAGTGGAGAGGACAACCTAGATTAAAGAAAAGCTAGAATCTATTCTACAGTTTTAAGATGAGATTTGATTATTGCAATTACATGACCGCCCATACACACTACCATACATGGACACAGAAGTGTGCAAGATGGCCAGATTTTGCCATGTTAAGACACAATTATCATTTCACTGTGTGTGTGTGTGTGTGTGTGTGTGTGTGTGTGTGTGTTTTAGAAAGCATAATTTATTAAGAGGACAGCTCCCACAGTGGGAGGGGACCCAAAGGAGTTGCCCCATTCCTAGTATATTGTTAATAGCAAAATTTAATCTGACCTATTTATATGTACATTGTCTCTGCATTCCATTACCAAATTGTCTGAAAACTTTTGACTATATGTATTTCAGAAGCCATTATTTGTATTCTATGTACCAAGGAAAAGGAAAGAGTAACTGGGGATAATTTATTAACTATTACCTTTTATTTTGGAGAAGCTTGATGCTATCACTAGAGAAAGCTGGGTCGTCAGTCTAAAACACTTTTCAACAAGATGGCAATGTCCTTGTTAGTTGTTTCCAGCCTGCACCAAGGTTATGTTGTTTGCTTGGGAAGCACAAGTATAGGTTTTTTGTTTCATAGTTGCAAACGTGGGCATTGTCTTTTAAAGACAATGTGTGTGTGTGTGTGTGTGTGTGTGTGTGTGTGTGTATTATCTGCTCTCAAGAAACCAGCTCTATATACAAAGGATATCAGACACATTTTTTAATCCACTGAGGCACATAAAGACCTATTGTTCTGTATTTGTGTATCTAAGTGGGCTATGCTAATGACTATTCATGTGATTTTGAAAGCATAACTTGAAATTTTTAATTAAAAAATAATTTTATAGTTAATAATGTATACTTTTAACTACAGAAGAGAATTTTAAATGTTCTCACCACAAATAAATGATAAATAGTTGAGGTGATGGGTATGCTAATTAGACTAATTTGATCATTTGACAATGTATGTATCCAAACATCACAGTGTACGCCATAGATAAATGTGGTTATTATTGTCAATTAAAAATAAAATAAAATTTTACAGTTCATTTAAAAACACTTTATTAGCTTAATTTTTTCATACTGAAAAGATTAAAAACATACACTATTTTACATACACATGTATAAGCATGCTATACATAACAACTTTATACATTAAAATTAGGCAGAAATACCATTATAATGCATGTAAGTTAATAGAAATATAGAAAAGACTCTATATGTCAAATGGGACATAATCATGTTAAATTATTTATAACTTAACACTTTTTAAAAACACAATAGAACACCCAAGCAAAAGAACTAACCGACAGGGATTAATTATACAGTTAACAAGTGTAATTACGAAAAGGTGTTGGAAATTTTCAGTCCTTATGGGAAAATGATTGAAAACAACTTATTTCAATAAAGATAAAGTGACAGAAGCAAAACAGTTGTTTATAAATTGTGGCATTCACATTAAGTTTTGAGGGCACTGAATAGTTATTATGTTGAATAAAAATGTTAGCAACACTAGTGACTATGGAACTGTTTCATAAAGAATTAAGCAGAAGGAAATTAAAGAACAAAAAGAAGTGTAAAATGTTTAGTGAGATTAAAAAAAAAATGAAAATATTCTACTTTATTAGTATTGAAAACCAAATGGAATGGGTGTGGTGGCTTACACCTGTAATCCCAGCACTTTGAGAGGCAGAGACAAGAGGACTGCATGAATTTAGGATTTCGAAACCAGCCTGAGAAACATGGCAAGACCTCATCTCAATAATAAATCAAAAAATTAGCCAGGCATAGTGATGCATGCCTGTGGTTCCAGCTTCTTGGAGGGCTGAGGCGGAAGGATCACTGGGCTGCAGTGGTCATGAGCATGCCATTGCACTCCAGTCTGAGTGACAGAGTGAGACTCTAACTGAAAAAAAAAAAAAAAAAGAAGGAAAGAATAAAGAAAACAAAAAGCTTGGACATTTTCACCATCAATTACTCAGTATACTTTTGAGGTTTGGATATTATACTTTATAAACAATCCTGAATAAGTAGGGGGTAAGTCTACATCCCAAGATCCAAAGTGTCCTGGTTTATCAATTTCTTTCATATCAAATAAACCAAAGAATGTCTCAACACTATGAATCTAAACCTAATATATTTGTACTGGTTTAAACTGGAAAGCAACATACCAATAAGTTGGGAAAAATATATCCATATTTACTTATAATGTATTTCATCTGCTTTACAAATATACTAAGAAGGATCTACATTTACTATTCTTTTATCTCCTTTTTAATAAGCCCTTTAAAAAATTGCCTAATGCTACTTCTCATTCAACTTAAAAGCATATTGGAGATTATTAAATAATGGAAATGAAGTGATCTTTATGCTCAGATTGAATGAAAAATCATTATACTAGAAGACTAGTTTAGTATTGCCTGGCTTGTGGTAAATGTTACCGTGCAATAAAAAGTCTGAAATTTCCATATTATCCTTAGTGTTATGGGTTCAACACATATGCAAACATAAATATTCAAATTACAGGCAATACAACTTAGAAGTTCAATTGAACATCTGTGTCTTTCCTTTGGTAAAACCTGGCAATGGGAAAAAAGATAAAACTTTGGTTTCATAAGTGTCCTTGACTATCTTCACAATGGAGTAATCTCTAAAGAATGTAAAACAAGCATAGATGCGATGTAACTGATACCATATAGAAATACTGTGACCTGATGAATGAACATCTTACAATACATGCACGTGTGCGCGTACACACACACACACACACACACACATACACACACACACACACACACACCACACCACACTTTGGACAAAGTTCTAGTCTTTATCTTTTTGTCATTGTATTTTTCAGCATGCTCCTTTCAACATTAGTTGCAAATGTCATCCCTTTTTGGATGACTGTGATTATGGGTTATATCTTGTGGAGAAAGGAAGAATAAGGTATATGAGGAAGAACAAAAATTAACTTATAGTACAACACAGTCTTAATTAGGGCAGAAGCATCAAATTAGAAGTCTCTCCCATCAGAAAGCAATCTTGAAAAAAAGCACCAAAAACGAGCCTAGCACTTGAGAAAAACTAAGATGTGCTGGTGAAGAGACATTGAACCATATGTAAAAATCAGTCCTATTTTCTTACTTATTATTAGACTGTTTCTTAAAATTGTATATATATGTGTGTGTGTGTGTATGTACACACACACACACATACACACATATATAAAATCTGAAGACATTTTCATTTAAGTGTTCATTCCCTATCTGTTAAACATCTAACAAATCTGAAGCAAAGGAGAAGTGAGGGTTGGAAGTGAAAAGAAAATATTTTAAGAAGTAGACAGTCTTGTTGGAAAGATAAGACACTAAACACACATTGCACATTATGTATTGAAACCATGTGGAAGATAGTGGATAGTATGATGCCAAAACAAATGCTAGAAAGTGAGCACTAAAGGAGATTAGAGAAAGGAGTGATAAGGTAGAGTAGAAGAGAAGACTTAACAGGATTGGGAAAAAATAGTATAAAATGTGGTTCAGGATTAGACTTATTATGGGAGAAGGTCTTTCTAGGTGGGAAGTCCAGTAATGCAACAGCATCAAGGAAGGAACAGTATTCAGGGAACAATATGCTTTCAGCTTATATTAAAGAATGAGGTGTGTTAGAGAGTGTGAAAGATAATAAGACAAAAAAAGAAATACTTAGCATTTATTGAGCATTACTACATATCAGACACTTTACATATTCTCTTAATAACATCATGAGTTAAGTAATATTATCTCCATTTTATAGAAAGAAAAACAAAAAACTAAAGAGATAAATTTTAGTCTGATTAAAGAGACTTTCATAAAAGCGGATGCTCTATATTTTGTGTGCTTAAGTGAAAGAGACAATCTGCAGCAGGAAATGCAGATAGCTAAGAAAAAAGAGTATGTAAATTGGGAAGTAGGGATAATATACGTTTTGTGAATAAAATTTCATTTTTCATAGGCCACTGACCTTTTTTAAAAAACTAATCTGTAAAGTGAATTAAAGAATGTCAGTCCAGGAAACGTCTTAGCTTCAGTGGAATAAATTCACAGTATTAGCACTGAATGGTGAGAAAGCAAAATTGCTTCTTTTTGAGGTAATGACAGATCTCATTTGATATATTTTTTCAAAAAGATTTCATCTATCATGACGATGCAAAAATCTGCTGTACAGATTCTACTATCATTAACTAAATAGGTATTGTACCCATATAAAGTCACTTAATTAACCTCAGAGATAAAATGGGAGAAGTACAGAGGATAGAACAGCTAGACAGACCTTACTGAAGATAATAGAACTTGGTTACTCTTTTCTTCTTTGCTTTAAGTTTGTAGAGTTTCTGCATCCTTCAGTCTTCCTTCTTTCTCTCTTTTCTCTCCTTCCTTCCCTCCGTCCCTCCCTCTGTCCCTCCCTCTCCCCCTCCTCCCCTCTCCCTCTCTCCCTCCCTCCCTTCCTTCCTCTCTCCCTGACTCTTTCCCTCCTGTCCTTTCTTTCTCTTTTCTTTTCTTTTTTTCTTTCTCTTTTCTCTCTGTCTCTCTTTATTTCTTTCTATTTTCTTTACTGGTTTTTATTATCTAGATGCAGGTAAATCATACCGTTGGAAGTGTGAGAACAAAACAAAATTCAGTTATTAAAATAAGAAACTAAAACTGAGAAGGATATGAAGCAGATGAATGTGGAGCTTCATCTGAAGAGCATACACTTAGCAGCATGCAGCTATAATTTTTCAATGTATTAGTGAACAAACTCAACCATTAGAAACAGGGTAGTTTACTCAAGTCAGTTTATCCTCATATTTAGTAACTAGGACAAAGAAGATAGAAACAGATTTTTTTAAAACTTGAATAAGTGAAATAGAATCCTTGGTTTTAGGGCACTGCTTTTGAAATCTGGCAAGTTTCCGTTATAATTGCAGATATGCAAAAGAGATTCATGATATTACATAAGGCAGGGGAAACTGGCAATCTCAGCTCAGTACCTAGATGTTAGAAAAAGTAGTAGTAATGTCAGTCTCAAATAAAAAGATTTCATATGGATCATCAACTTCCTTACACAAGTTGCCTGTTATTTGACAGCTGTCAGAAGCATCTTTTGGTAGCTATTAACATATTTTTAATCTAAAGGCAAAAGGTTTTCTTTCTAGATCATACTCTTTCTAACCTGGAAAATGTATGTTGCCAGTTTTCAAAATGTCTCTAATATATAAAAGGGTATAGGGAAAAGGGAAACAATATTTAGAATGTAGAATATAAATCTGTTTTTATCAGACTATCTCCAGAATCATATTGATAATATGAAATTAATTGAGCAATTTTAATTTTAAATATACAGCATGTTTAGGTATAGAAATATTCAACTACAAAAATTTGTGGGCATAAACTGGTTGAATGTGGGGGAATAGGGAATTTCCACTTCTGGTCAAGCTGATTCATAGGAACCAAGTTTACTTGCCTGCCTATCATGTTTTTAAAAGTAAAAAAAAAAAATATTCAAAATGGTGATTTTCAAGACATTGGATGTCAGACTTCTTGAGAGCTGGTAACCCATGAAGAAAGCTTTCTAGTTACTCCAGTTTATGGATTTGAGAGCATCAACTGTCCACAGTGCAGAGAGAGCAAACTCTAATATAACTTCATATACTGCCTCAGTAGAGGAGATGAGAATCCAGAGAGACCTAGATAGCCAAAGTTCATAAAATAGGGAACCCTAATGGAGAGAGTCGCAAAGGGAGTTAACTTTGGAGATCTTTAGAGGACCTCCCCCAAGTATTCAGCTGAGTCCTATGGAAGAAAACTGCCTGAGGGTAAAGAAAAAAAATCATTAGAAGGAATTAATGAGAACAGAACCTGGTGCGCACCTATCGTTCAGAATAGTGGCTTTTCTACAAGCTTGACTGGAGAATAATGTAATTCAGGAGGCACTGGACTCAGTACACAAAATAATCTATATGTACTGGTAAGGAATAATTAGCTTATAGTTGTTCTGTTACAATTTTATAATCTCACAAACAAGAACAAAAAGAATGAAACTGTTTAGGAATTAACTGCATTTTAGAACAAGACCCAGCAGTATATATCAATATTTAAAAATCAACACCCAACAAAGCAAAATTTAAAATTTCTTGTGGCTGGGCGCGGTGGTTTATGCCTATAATCTAAGCACTTTGGGAGGCTGAAGTGAGAGGATTGCCTGAGCCCACAAGTTCGAGACCAGCCTTGGTAACTTGGAGAGACCTTATCTCTACAATAAATCAAAAAATTAGCTTGGCATGGTGGTGCACGCCTATAGTCCCAACAACTTGGAAGGCTGAGATGAAAGTATTGCCTGAGTCCAGCAGGTCGAGGTTGCGGTGGCCGTGAGCATGCCACACAGGCAGTGAGACTCTGGCACACACACACACACACACACACACACACACACACACGCACAAATCACAAGAAATTTGTGTGTGTGTGTGCGTGTGTGTGTGTGTGCGTGTGTGTATGGTCAATGCTTACCAATGATAAAACAAGCCTCCACCAATTTAAAATAATTGAAATCATACAAAAATGTGTTTTCTGACCACAATGGAATAAATTATAAATTAACTAAAAAAAGAAGATCTTTGAAATAATCCCTGAATATCTGGAAACTATATATCATACGTCCATACAACCCATGAATCAAAGAAGAAAACAAATAGAATATTAGAACATAATAAAAATAAAAACATAATATATAAATTTTGTAGAATGCTAACACAGTTCTTAGAAGGCAATTTATAGGACGAACCACCTATATTTAAAAATGAAAAAAGCCTCAAACAAAAGATCTTGCTTTCCACATTAAGAAACTGGAAAAAGGAAAAAAATTATCCCCCTCCACAAATAATAATAATCAGAATAGATAATAAAATAGAAACTGAAAAATAATACAAAAAATTAATGAAGTCAAAACCTGGTTCTTTGAGATCAACAAAACTGAAAAACTTCTGGCTAGACTTACTGGAATAAAAGACACAAATCACCAATTTAAGGAATGAAAGATATGACATCATGACAAACTCTACAAATATGAAATGTATAATAAGCAAACATGAATAATCTTGTGCATAATACATGGACAACTTAGATGAAATAGACATATTCCTTTAAAATACAAGCCATATAACTCAATTAAGAAAAAGGAAACCAGAATAGACTTAAGTCTATTGAAGAAATTGAATTATTTTCTTTAAAATATTGCTACAAAAAAAACTCTAGGGCTGGTGATTTCATTGGTGAATTCTACCAAACATTTAAGGAAGAAGAAATACACATTTTACACAAAGTTTTTCAGAAAATTAAAGAAAAGAAAATACTTCTATATCTTCCCAAAGTTAGAATAACTTTACACATAAGAAAGCCTCAGATTAATAATAACCCTCTGGATAAAGTTGCAAAATTTTTTAAACGGAATGCTTAGGAAATCATGTTCAATCATACATGTATGCATAGCACATTATCAAGCAAGAATTGTCACAGGGATCAAGATTATTTTAACATTCAAAAAATCAACCAATGAAACTCACTCACTAATTTTTATAAAAGCTATATGATCATCTCAAGTCTTGCAAAAAATATCTAATATGCATCTTATATAACTGCACAGCAAAATAGAAATATAAAAGAACTTTCTTCTCCTGATAAATTGCATCAATGCAAAACTTATAGATAATATTATGCTTAATATTAGGTGAAAGTTTGTATGGTCTCTCCCTAATATTAGGAAAAAGACACAAATTTGTGTTCTAAACCAGAGCAATACAGCAGGAAAAATATGAAAACTTCAGCATGGAAAGAACATGATAATACTGCATTTATATACAGATGATATTATCATCTGTGCACAATATTCTAAGGAAACTACAAACAAGCTGTTAGAACTAATACGTGAATTTGGCAAGGTTCCATAACACAGATTAATAGACAAAGAACAATTGTATTTCTATATACTTGAAGTTGAAATGTAAAAACCAATACCTTTCAAATTAGCATCAAAATTATAAATTATTCAAGGATGAACATGACAGAAGATGTGAAAGACTTATTCAGTGAAAACTACAAAATTTTAGGAAGATAAGGCTTAAACAAAGAGACAGAGGTACATCTTGTTCAAGAGCTGGAAGATTCAATATAATTAAAATGTCATTTCTCCTCAGACTAATCCATAGATTCTTTGAAATCCCAACCAAAACACCAGTGGTCTTTTTTATAGAAATTGACAAAGTGGTCCTAAAATTTGAATGGAAATGCAAATGCAGAGTATCTAGAATAGTCAAAACATCATTGAAAAATGATAAAGTTAGATGATTTAGCCAACCCTATTTGATTTCAAGGCTTATTGTAAAGCTACACTAATTGAGATAGTTGATCGTTGACATAAAGAGGAGTATATAAATCAATGGAAAAGAATAGATTCCAGAAATACACCCAAGCATATGTAGACAACTGCTTTTTATAAAAAGGAAAAGGCAATTCAAAAAATCAACCAATGAAACCCAGTAATTTTTATAAAAGCCATATGATCATCTCAAGTCTTACAAAAAATATCTTATATGCATCTCATACAACTGCACAGCAAAATAGAAATATAAAGTGGAGAAAGACAATATTTTCACTAAATGGTGCTAGAATAATTGTTTATTCGTACACATATACACATAAAATTGACTTTGGTCAATACATTACATCATATGTAGATATTAATTCATAATGAAGTATAGACTTAAACATAAGTCCCCAAATAATAAAATTTCTAAAATAAAATATAGGTGAAAAATTTTGTGACCTAGGCAAAGATTTTTAAAAGTATAACACCAGAAATACTATTCATTAAAAAAAGATAAATGGTATTTCATTAAAAGTTAATATATCTTGCTATTTGAAAAACATTCATAGAAAAATAAAAAGACAAGCCATAAACTGATAGAAGATATTGACAAGGCACATATCTGATAAAAGACTCGAACAAAGAATATATTACAGATTTTCAAAACTCAATAATAAGAGAAAATACAAATGCCCCACAAATGGGCAAAGACAGTATACTAAAAATGATATGTGAATGATGAGCTTATGGAAGATGCTCAACATCACACTTGTTAGGGAAATGCAAATTAAAACTATAATGACAAACTATTACATGCCTTTCGAACAGTGAAAAATATAACAAAATGCTGAACTACTGTGTTCAATGTGGAAGAGGTAGAACTTTCATGAACATCCTCTGTGAATCTAAAATGGCATAACTATTTTGGAAACAATTTCTTGAACTGCTGGATCACTTATTCTGTGATGCAGCTATTTCCATCTTAGGATTCTATCATGATAAATGAAAGCATAGTACATGTAAATACTTGGATAGAGATGTTTATTAGCTTTGTTTCTAAAACCCCAAAACTGGAAACAACCCAAGTGTTCATCAATAAGTAAGTGAATAACCAAACTGTAGTATATCTATGCAGTACAATACTACTAAAGAATGAAAAAGAGCCACACTATTGACTTACTCAACGATATTTCTGAATAATAATATAATTATTACCAAAATAATTATGATGAGTGAAATAAGCCCGACAGAAGAAGAAGGAGGAGGAGAAGGAAGAAATTTCTGGGGAACATGAATATCCTCCTTATCGAGACTGTGTTCAAAATTTATCAAATTGTGCGCTTCAAATAGGTGTGGTTTATTGAATGCCAGTTATACCTCAATAAAGCTGTAAAATTAGTTGGAATATTGGCAATTTCACATGTTCAATTTATACAGACACTTCATTGTATATATTCACAGGAATATTTAGAAGGAATAAAACAATATTTATGTTTAGGATATTACTTTAAAATTATCTTAGTGTTAAATTTGTATTAATTTAATTAATCATTACACATATATTAATGAGTATTTATGTGCCAAGAATTCTGCTATGAAAGCTTTTTTGCATTGTTTTTATTACTGTGTTTCTTAATGTAGTATTCTTTCAAAAATTTAGTACAGTTGGTTGACTTGAGAATTAGTCATTAATTAAAATATTTAATATTTAAAATATTAAGTACATCATTAAAATTTAAAAATATTATTCAGAAGAGCATATTACATTTTAAAACTTACTGCTCAAACCTCACCAATGGTAAGGTAATTACCCTCCCCAATGAAATGATCTAACAACAACAACAACAACAAAGTTTTCTAAATTGATCTTTAAGTTTTTAGAAAATTTTATCAACTTAATCATTGACCTTCATCTTCATTATTCCCTGAGAAAATGATTCAGAAGGCTTTACAGCCTAATAAAATCACTTAAGAAGCACATTCAAGTGATCTGAATATTGAAAATAAGGTGGCTCACAGCAACTAAAGCTGATCAACTTGATATGTCACTATAATAACTTTAGAATGAATTATGAATCAGAACATTTATAAATTCAGAAAACAAAATGATGCTTTTTTGGCAGCACCACAGTGCCACTAAAACCAATCAATACAGACTATTTTCTTTCCTAAGCTGTCTACTGAAGAGTGATTAAAGGAAACCATAGAGAACATCTGGATTTTAGCAAGGTTTTTGTCAGTGTCTCCTACCCCATCCGTGTAAATACAATGAAAGAATGAGCTTTTCATGGAGTAAGTCCACAGTGCACAGAACAAACAGGACCTATGAGATGCAATCCGAAGGCATATCCACTTTCATCTCTCACTGGCCCTTTATACTTGATGTTAGAGGGTAGACTTGCATAATCCTAGATGAAGACTTGGGCAGCTCCCCGGCTTTTCTGAATCCTCTTAGACAGTCAGATATTTTACAACCACTTTAAATTGCAAATACATTCATTAAAAATTAAATATCAGTTCACATAATAATAAAACTTGTACATATGATTCAAAGTAGTTAAAATAATCTTCCTTCACCTCACTATGGCATTCTAAGTGGAAAGTTGAGGAAAGAACTTGGTTCTTCTCTTCTACCTTATTGTACTTACTGCAGTTACTGATATCTTTGGGATCATAGAAGGAAGAGGAATGATGTACCAAAGGGCAGGAAAATCCTTACTTACCTGATATGTCTTAAGATGGCCTTACAGTTCTGGCAAGTGTTGAAAGCTGAGTCTTTTGTCAATGTTTTTGTGGGTTCTCTGTAGGTCTGCAATGTAAACTCTATCTGTATTTCCCAGATAAAGCATTATTATGACAGTTGGGTCAATCTCCCCATAAGTCTCTGGTTCCTGGCTTGTTGTAAGTAGTTGCAGTTCACCCAGACTGTCATTACTGGAAAATTGAGGAATCATTGCCTCTTCAGACATTCTTATTGTTAATGTTTCTAAATGGCTCCAGGCCCTCTGTCTATTTCTGCTTTTTCTCTCTTCTCCCATAATCTCCTCCATGTCTCTCTGTCTGTATCTCTGTCTCTGTCTCTCCAGGTGCATATCTGTTTATGGGAAACACATGTACATTCTTTGCTCTGATAGACAGTGGATGTAGCAGTAAATTGACAAAATTTCAGAGCAATAGGAACCCTTCCTTTGTTTTGCCACCAGCTAAGTAGCCCATTTCCAGTCTTCTTGATTTCTCAGGCAGTAAACTTAACTACAGTGACTTCTACTATGCTTAGTCCTATTTAGCTTTCTCTCCTTTGGTTTGTTTCACATGGCACACACAACCCCAATTCCTGTGACAGGTGGAATAGGCAATCATTTTTCCAAAGAAATTTCATAGGAGAGGAAATCTTCAGCATTAGTTGCTGTGAGCTACCTAACATTCAATATTAAGATAACTTGAATGTTTTTGTTATGTGATGTCAAGATTTAATGACTTCTGAATGGGTTTCTCTGGGAATAGTAAAGATGAAGATCAATAATTAAGTTGATAAAATTTTCATAGGGATTATTTCCTATCTTAATTTTGACCCCTTTTTATAACCTCAAAGTGTTTGAAAGATTTGTAAGAGTTAAAACAATTGAAAATGCCAGAATGTGTAATTTTATCTCTGCTCTTTGTACCTCTGTTGAAATCTCCAGTTTAATATCCTGTTAGAGTATGTAGTTCTACAACTACACTAACTCACATAGTGCACTAATTGTCAGATCCTGTTCTCTCTGGAGGTTGTCTCTGATGGCCTGCCATGGGTAGCTATCTTGTTCAACATTCTAAGTAAATTCTGCAGATGAAAATTGTAAACATTGTTTTATCAAGAATTTATCTATTAAGCAAAGTTTCATAGAATAGTTAATTTCTGAAACTAATGAGATAATATTTAATAAATATGTGTGTTGTCATGTATAGGTACAATCAACTACCTTTTTAAGGGGATAAAGGAGGAAGTATGTCTGGTGGCAGTGAGTCAAGATGGCTGAATCTCAGGCAACTCTATCAAAACATAGAGTCTACATTTCACAGGCTACTTTAGGATTATCTCATGTGTTAGACTCTTCAAGTTTTCATTCAAAGAAGTATTACTCAAATGGCTTAAGTAAGAAAGGGAACTTATGTCTCTGATAGTAAAAAAGTTCAGGGACAAGCTTCATTCTCAACTGGATCTAGAAATTGATCAGATCTTCTTTCTTCTGTAGTATATTATTTTTTAGATAAAATCAATATAAAAGCATGATAAATATAAAATATAAGAACTAATACTCTGACTAATATGAAAACCAGTATCTCCAACATTATATCTGTGGTATAGCAATGTGGATATACAGAGAAATGTATTTCCTCTCTAGCTTCAATTTTAGTCCAGGATTGTCTCAGAAAAAACCAAATTGAGAGTATGTGTTTGTTTTTGAACCAATTGCTATTGGACTCCTGCTCAGTCATATAAACTCGAGGATAACTTAAAGGAGTGCAAGGTGGGGCACCATTCAAAAGGAATTCTAAATACTGTTACCAGAAAAGGAGGGAAAAGATGTTAGGCAGGCAGAAATGTAGATATCTACTATGTCTGGACACAATTTTTTTTTTTTTTTTTTAAGTTGGAGTCTCATTCTGTCGCCCAGGCTGGAGTGCAGTGGCACACTCATGGCCACCCCGGCATTGACTGCTGGGCTCAGGTGATCCTTATGCCTCAGCCTTCCAAGTAGACGGAACACAGGCACACACTACCATGCTCGGCTAATTTTTTTGATTTATTGTAGAGACGAGGTCTCGCCAAGTTGCCCAGGCTGGTCTCAAACCCGCAGGCTCAGGCAACCTACTCACCTCGGCCTTCTAAAGTGCTAGAATTACAGGCTGAGCCACCAAATCTGGTCTGGACACAATTTTTAAAATACTTTTGACAATTTGTAGTGAGTTCAGCAAACTATGGATAGAATTATAAAAGATTTGTAAACCATGTCAAATAAGAAATTAGTGAAAATTAGCCACGTTTTGCTAGAACCAGAGAAGGATGAGGCAAGAGACAGGGCAGTAAATGAGTTGTTTTTAAATATTATATGTTCAGTACAACAAAGTGGAGATTGAGCTGTTCTCATTTGTCTCTAGAAAGCAAAACTTAACTAAGGGGTGGAATTTTCAGGGAAATTGATTTTCATATTAATTTATTTTTATAAAAATGTGTGGCAATGTCAACTTATTGAAAATAAGGTCTATGGTATCATAGGTAATGTATCTTCTGCCATTAGGAGTACTCAATGTAATACTTCAAGTATTTAGTCCAAGAATAATAAGGTCAAGGTTTTAGTAACAATCTCACATTTACTATTCAATATGGCAGAGAATAAAAAGGAACTGGACCATCTTACCTCTCTGAGCTACATGTAAGAACAGTAATTATCGTGTATTTGCCATGTTCAAATATAGGAGTACATATCATCTCACATATGTTATTCTATACTAGAATGTTATACATTGTTCTAGTTTTTAATATTTTATTCCCTGTGACAACAACAACAAACAAATTTAAAGTTAACTTCAAACCAAATTTTCTTTACTTCATAATTTTATAGTTGTGTTTCTTCTTACTTGGAAAACAAACAAAAATTTAAGAAGGAATATGAAATAATGAGAGTTTTTCTTATGAGATTAGAAATTAATTTGCTAAGCAGAATTTTGAGTGGAATGAACTATGTTCACCTTATTCAGTAGGCAAGACTAATGTTCACTTATTAGCCTCTTCTGTTGTTCTAATGATCTATTTATGGGTCATCATTCACAAATTTGACTTGTGGAGTTCTGAATGTAGGAAACCTAGGATAGGTCTGCAAATACAAACTCAGTATTCCTGAAGATTCTTAAAAATTAAAAGCAACCTTGTTTATTTGCATGTCAAGAATTCTTCTCCAATTAAAAAAAAAAAAGCTATAGGAAGTGCAATTTGTAATTTTTTTTGTGACATCTTTGAAAAATAAATTATTTCTCTTTATGTCTGAGTACACCCAAACTCTCAGATACATACACATATATTTTTGAAAGTTATGAGGGAATATTTTAATAAAAATGGATAGGTTAGGGAATAAGAAAAGGAAAGTATTTGAAGCCTTTACCTGAACTAGAACTATAAAGTCATCAGGTTGACTAAAGTATATGAAGCCCTTACCTGGACTAGAAATATAAAGTCATCAGGGTGACTGTGTTATGCAGGAAGAATATTTCCTTGTGTATGTATATGTTTACATATGTGTGTAAACACAAATTTATTAATATACATTTTTTTCACAGACATTGGTGATGATCTCAAAGGAAAATGAAACTGACATGCCAGTACTAGATAAATCAACAATGGCATTTGTCTTTTTCATAATCCCATTCAAGCAACCATGTCTTTAGTTTCATGTGTCACACCTAATAGATCTAAGGCTGAACAGTACAGCAATGAATAGACAATCTATGCTTGCTTGTAACCCATGATTAGGCTATTGTGCATTAGCACAAATTTTTTGGATCTGTCATATTTCCTTTTTTGGAAATTTGAACTAGGGAAGTGGAAAACATTAAACTGAAAGAGTGTTTATTATACATGGAGTTTCACGATGGATTATGACAAATTAAAGTTATAGTAGAAAGAATAAGACAAGTCAGTGTACACTCAGAGGACAACAAATGAAAGTGTAGATAAGAGGGTAAGGGTCAATAATAAGTAAGTGAGAGTCCAAAAGTCAGAGGGACACCATGAAAAAAGATATATTGGGAAGCTCATCCCTGGATATGTCTCAAATTCTAATAATATTCTAGTTTTAGTTCAGGTGAACGAATGTTCATCATTTTCTCCTTTCCCCTTTCCTTGTCTGATAATTTAACTTAAATTTCTCATTCTTGCACTCAAAAATATTTCTGATTGTATCAAGAGTCAGCATAAAAATGATTAGGAAAGAAAAAGTTTTAGTTGCATTTCTCTTATTTACTAACTGTGTGATCTCAAGTAATTTACTTAATTGTCAGTGACTCCTTTTCTCTTCCATTTATTTTTAAGTCAAATTTATTGAGCTAAAATTTCATAAGAGAAAATATCCCTATTTAAAGTATACCATTTAGGTGTGTTTTGAGAACTGTATATATCCACTGTAATCACCGCCACAGTCAAGGACTATTTCTCAAGTTTCTATTTAATTGTATTAATCGTTATGTCTATACTTACATAAATACCACACTCTCTTAATTTATGTAGCTTTATGGTAAGTCTTCAAAATAGGTAGTAAAAGTCCTTTAGCTCTCTTTTTCATTTGCAAGACTATGCTAATTATTCTAGGACCTTTGTGTTTCCATATAAATTTTAAATAAATTGTCCATTTCCCAGAAATCCAACTGCAAATATAGTAGAGAATGAGATCACTCTGTAGGTCAATTTGTGAAGAACTGACATTTTTACAATATTGATTATTCCAAGCCATGAACATGGATTTAGTTTTCTTTGATTTCTCTCAGCAATTTTTTTTAGTTTTTAATATTTAGATGTTGTACATGTTTTGGTAAATTTGTTATAATGTACTTTAATTTTTTGATGTTATTTTAAAGTAAATTACATATATATATTCTTTTGTTTTACAATTTACAGTTCACTGGTAACAATTAACTTTGAAGTATTTTCCTGGGATTTTTTTGATATTGCTAATTTTAATACTTTTTTACTTTTGAAATTCTTTAGTATACAAGGCCAAATTGATGATAAAAATAGCTTTACCTCCTTCATTCCAGTTTGATTATCCTGTATTTATTTTTTTCTTATCTTATTGAACATCAAATACCAAGTTGAATAAAAGGAGTAAGAGTAGACCATAGTTATTATTATGAAAGAATATTGAATTTTTCAAACTTTTTTCTACATTTATTAAGATGATAATATAACTTCTGTTTTTGATTTGTTAATATGTTAAGTTGTATATTTTTTCACATTTACTCAAACTTGAATTCCTGAGTTAAAGCCCTCCTGGTCATAACACATTATTCTTTTGATATATTGCTAGTTTATCATTTTTGTTGCAACATTCTGCTAAGGACTTTTGTTTTTAGTACATGAGAGATGTTTGTCCTTTTCTTTTTTTTGTTGATGCTTTTTTCTTGTTTTGATAGCAAGTTAATTCTGGTCTTATAAATTAGTTGGGCAGTGTTCTCTCTTAATCTCTTTGCTAAAAGGATTTATGGTGTTTTGATGTCAACTAATGTCATCTCTTTCTTAAATATTGAATTGACAGGCATCATTACCTGGGCCTGGATATTTTGTTTTATTTGTAGACAGGTTTTTTTTAATTGTAATATAAATTTATTTAATAGAAATCTTTGAGTTATGGTTTATGTTTATCCTCACCAAAACTCATGTAAAAATTTTTTTTAAAGCAGGATTTATTGAGAGGACAGAAAAGTTCCCACAGTGGGAGGGGACTCAAGGGGATTGCTCTCATGTAAAAATTGTATCTCCAGTGTGGTGGTATTAGAAGGTGGGGTCAATGTAATGTATTTGGATTTGAGGGGAGGGTCCCTCATCAATGTTTTGATGCTATTCTTTCCCATAGTGAGTGAGTTATCACTCTCAGGAAACTGGATTAGTTCTTGCAGGAATTGATTAATTCCTGAGAGAGTGGGTTTTCATAGAGCCAGGACACCCGTTAGGTTTGCCTCTTTTTTCATGTGTCCACTTTCCCTCTGACCTTCTTCACCATGTTGTGAGACAGCACAAAACCCCTCACTAGAGGACAGGACCATGCCTTTGAACTTCTTAGGCTTCAGAATTTTGAGCTAAATAAACCTCTTTTCCTTATAAATTACCTGTTCTCAGGTATTCTTTTATAGCAACACAAAATGGACTAACATACTGTGTGATGCCATTTTCAATTCATAAAGTGAATTGAGGATATGATAATAATATGCTCCTCATAAAGCTGTTGTGAAGATTACATGAGTTCACACATTATAAAAACTTAAAGCAGGATTGGGCATAAGGTAAACACACCCATGGGCAAATGTTAGCTATTAAGATACAATAATTATTATCATAGACTAGAGTGAGAGAAAATCACACTGGATAGTTTATTATTCAAGTTAAGTCCTGGGAAGCAATAATTATAACAAAAAGTAAGTAGCTATTTAAATCTATTGAGCATGTCACATGCCCCTGCCTCATCAACCAATTGACTTTCTGATAATCTCAATAGAATGACAATGAAAATTAAATTGTTAGAAACAGCCGGGCTCAGTGGCTCAGCCTGTAATCCCGCGCCTTTGGGAGGCTGAGGTGAGTGGATTGCCTGAGCCCGCGGGTTCGAGACCCGCCTGGGCAACTCGGCGAGACCTCATCTCTACAATAAATCAAAAAATTAGCCGGGCGTCGTAGCGCTCGCCTGTAGTTCCAGCTACTTGGAAGGCTGAGGCGGAAGGATCGCCGGATCCCAGCAGGCGAGGCTGCGGTGGCCCCGAGCGGCCACTGCACTCCAGTCTGGGTGACAGAGTGAGACTCCGACTCAAAAAAAAAAAAAAAAAAAATTGTTAGAAACATTTTAAATCACTGCATTGAAAATTTGAGGAGGGGAGGTGGGTAACGAAAAAAAAGAAAATTTTAATGTCTGGGCTAAGTAGACATTTATCAGTCTCTTTATATTTCCTATTATTAATTTTTTTAAAATACATATCACCAAACCTCTGAGCGTCACATGTGATATTAAGATTAGGGACAAGGAATTATACACTAAAGGCTTAAAGAACAGTGCTTTATTTATGTAGAACTAAGAATTTTTTGTATAAAAACGGCTTAAAAAGTAATACAACATATTGGTGCACATAACTAGACATTGACTCAGTATTGGTTCCAGAGATGATTAACCCAAAAGTTCATTGATTTCTTCAAGTATCCAGTTTCGTTCCTTTTCTCCAAATTGTCATATTCATCTTAAAACTGAATACTAACTTCTTTTCTCCCCAATGAACCATCTGCTCTGCCTTTGGTTTGACTGGTCTAATGGTAGCAAATATGCCATTCTCAAGCCAGTGACTTTTATCAAGTGAACATCGTGCCCTGATTGGCTTAGGTATGGGCTTATTAACCAATTATTTGTAAGTATGATGCTGTTACCATGACTGGCTTAGACTAAACAGGGTCCCCTGCTGAAGATGAGATCAATTCCCTACATTACATTGCAGTTGTACAATGGAATAAAGGTGAAATAGATGCTGTGATATCACTTACAATACCCACTGTTCTCATTATGGCAGACACTATTATTTCCTCCATATTTTCTTGTTTCCTTCATACTTAGTAAGACATTTCTCAAATTCTTAGACATGCACATGGCCATTCTGCATAGGTTCTCTATTTTCTAGTCTAATCTGCAGCTAGCTTTGCTCATATGGTTAATTTCTGGTCAAAGAAACGTCATGTTCAAATTTCAGGGTACATCCTTAAACAGGCAATGTGTTCTCTTTATTCTTTTCTCCTCCTGTAAATAGCAATTTGGTGACTACAGCTTGAGTAACTATTTTGAACCTTGTCAAGAATGGAGGAACAACAAGCTAGATTTCTGATGATCATCTAGCCCTGAAACACTTAGCTCCAGATGGCATTTTCATCAGGGATATAAATAAATTTATAGTTTATTCTAGCCACTATTTTTTCAGATGTTTTGATAAGTCTCATCCTAACTTATAATTAGTTAATTTTCCAAAAACTAATGCCTGGATTATATTAGTGTACTTGAAAACACTTATTTCTAATAGTACAAATTCATTGGTACCAACATTTGGAAAATGTACCCCAAAGCTCTGTATTCATAGTTCAGTAACTTCTGGTAGCTTTTTTAATATGAAAAAAAAATTCTAACTTTCCTTATATAAATGCTGCAGACTATTGTCTACTAAATCTTTCCTAAACATTTGATATATGTTGCCCTGTGTTTATTTATATATTAACACTGCAAAGTCACCACAAAACATGACCTATGTAAGTAGGATGATTTTCTGTTATCCAAACTGAATGATAGCTATAGGAAATCAGTGAGTACCATTTATTTACTCTGTTCATTCCTTTGCACTTGCGTTCTTTTAGACTCGTTCATCAATTTCACTTTAGTTTATCTCAGTTTCTATTTTTGGCACCTGTGAGACACTGATCCTTTTTGTTTGTTTGTCTGCTCACCCCTCCCTACTCAGCCCCACAAGAATACTGAGAACTAGAGAAATCCATCTTCTACTACCACGAAAACATTTATTTGGGGCCTAACATAGCTGATCTTTATCTTCTAAAGTTAGAAAATCCAGTTACTTTGGCAACAACTTGGGGATTAGCTAGATTCTCGAAGTTTAACATAATAGAAAACTATGCAAAATGCTTTTGCTCAGGGTGTCCAGGCAGTTAATAATATTTTTTTAAAAAAATCTACCAGCAAAAATGCTGTCCCATAAAGCAGAGGCAAGATCCTGAGCCAAACTTTATGATGTAGGTTTCTAAGAGGGAGAGTGAGGGAAATGCAGTCCAGCTCTCGCTTGCCTGCCTGCCTGCCTGTCTGCGGAGTTGCAGTGCAGAGTATCATTGCAGCGCTTTTTCAGGGAGTAACGTGCTGCATGGTTCGGGGGCTTTGTCTTTATTCACAACACATTCATGTGCCTCAGCATGGGGGGAACTGCACAGTTGCCTGCAAGCCTTTACTCTTTGACTGTCTGCTGAATAAGCCAAACGATAACTCTCCATCAGTGAGAGAGAAAGAGAGAGAGAGAGACACAGAGTGAGATACAGAGGAAGAAAGACCACGCAAAAAGGAGGGAGGAGAGAGGGGAAAAGGATGCTCTCCGGCACACTCATACATTAGGTCTCTTTGCAAAGGCAGAAGGCTGTGGGAGCAGCACCAGCAGGCTTTTAGGCAGTGATTCTATTGCCCGTGAACACTGTGGTCAGGATGACTTTGACGAGGCAATTGATTACTTATGCATAGAACACTCTAGCTCTGCTAAAACTGGGAGCGCAAACACCCCCTTGTTTTTTAATTTAGAGACTTGCATCTTTTCGACACTCAACACTATCAAGACACTGCTACTACAGGTAAGATGCTGCTAAGATTTCTCTATTTGTGACATCATCACACTCTCACACACTTTAAAATATAAGTACTTTTTAATAGAATGCCTGGTTTATGTCTTTGTTTTTTCCCTTCATATTAGTCTTCCTTCAAGTAAATAATCTCACAAGAAAAACTGCCATTAAATGAAGGAACAACTACTAAATCTTTCTTAAGAGGAAACTGCGTGATTGTTTGCATTTCCATGAGCTCTGAGTTCACAGTTGGGAACTTGAACTCAAACTGGGATCTGCGGTGCATTTCATAGTGTATATGATTTCTAAATGTATTGAATTATCCACTATCATTTGTATAAACTGTAATCCTCCCCTGGCTACAGCTTTAATGTTGTATATAGCTTAGTAGTGCTTTTTTCTTTTTTTAACTTTTATAGTTTGGGGGAACTAATGATGAGGCACATAACTTGTAGAGTTTGATCAAATCATTGCAATGTTGGGGTAATTGACTAATTCAGAAAGATGTCCAGTGATAGTTTATTGAGAAGGTGTTATCATGTACATATATGTATGTAATTAACAGGTCACATAAACACATGAAATCTAGAGAAAATGCAAGGGCACTGATACTTTGTATACTGTATGATAACACTGACTTTCAGGTTTTTCTCTTTTAAAAAATTTGATAAAAATCTCCTTTGTTTTTAGAACTCATCTTCACCTGTCATTTTTTTAAAAAAATAGATTTTAGATGGTCACTCAGCATTGTTGTTGTGGTTGGGAAAACTATAATCAGGGAAACGTATTAAGGATAGGTTATGTGTAGAATATAAGAGTAATATTGTCAACAGGTTTGTAAAATTTTACTCCGCTCTGTTTTGATAAGAGCATCCTATAGTGTTAGTCACTTGCGACTTGGATTTCATTCTCCTGTCCCATGCAGAGTCCCAATGACTTGGAAGTATAATTACACTATATATGATCAAAACTAAAAGCACAAGACAGATTTAATAATAAAGCTATTTTTTTACTTGATATTTTAACTTAAATTAACCCAAATTACGGTATATATTTTCTATCATGTGTGTCTGAGATGCTCTTTCTATTAACCGTATTTTCTATAAGAGTTGCTCCTATTTAAATTCCTTCACATGCACTATTTAAATGCTGCTCATCTGAAATCATTAGAGTGACAGTTAGATAGCTAATGGCTTTAACTTTGACATATAATAAAATATGTAGCATAAGATTAAGGCAGATCCTTGCAAAGCATGTGTTTAACTGTGAAGTATTGTGAAAATAGAACCATTTGCATGCAAAATACATAATTCATTGAAAGACTTGTGATTCTTGTTCCTGTGCATGACTTATTTCATTTTTCAATTTCACTTACAAGCAGTTTAAGTCCATGGGGAGGGTATGTAAAATATTCGATTGACTGAGGATGTGAAAATTAAAGGAGGAAAGAATTATTACTAGTGACTTTTTTGGGAGTTTTGAAAAGTTAGTAACGGGCATGAATGTAAAGGATTTGCTTTAGAGTCTCAGGGTGCACTAAAAAGTCAAGAAAATATTGATGTGAAATATATGTCAACATGTGAAATTATTCAAAAGATGAAAGTGAATGATGAGAGAACAAATGGGAGTTTTACAATCTGTAAAAGGCAGAATATTTTCAGTAAACATAAGGTAAATTCTATACGCTTTCTTTTATGACTGGCAGGAAAACAAGGTATCAAGAATAACATTTCTCAACATGAATGAAATACCAATGGCCAAATATTAGATAGGAAAAGAAATGCTGTTTTATTTAGTAACTAAATTGGAATATGCTATTACCAAAATTATATCTTACATTAAAGATTTGTTGGAATTATAAAGTTAGAAAAGTTACTGACAAACTATTTAGAAGTTTATTAATATTTATACTTTTATTCAAATGAATTATATGAATTTTTCTTTCTAAAGAATGCATATAGTTAACAAAATGGTATATGTGCTTTTGTTTTGAAACTTTTCACCATTTGTTTTAAAATTACTTACCAAAATTTGTTTTGTCCAATCATTTATTTTCCTCTGAAGAGAGACTTGTTCTAGATTTTCTTCTGTAATATACTGCAAAAGCACTGACTTTATAATTATACACACCAAAGCAATGTGCATGTTTTGTGATTTATAAGTATTCAGTATTATGTTCATTTTGTATAATGTTCATTTATCCAAACTTTCTAGTTTTTCCAACTGTAGGAACTTTACAAATGTCTGATAAGAGTAGGTTCATAATTAAAGAGATTTACAGGGCCTTGGAGTTTAAAACTATTTCAGACAGAATCTCTTTTAATTATTGGAGCAGTCATTCCATTAATAATACTTTTAAGTAATTATTCCAAAGTTGTCTAATATATATTGGCAAGAATATGTCCCTGTCCCCAATTTCTTTGCAATTTCAACTTTTCTACTGGATAAAGTTTTGAACAGTTTCCTTTCAGTGTCATTTTATGTTGAGTTCAAACACAAATTGCAAGTTTATCTGGATCTTTAATAATGGCAGATTAGATAATATGGTTATTGTTACACGATTTTTGACATTGTGGAGTTTTAATATGGCACAGAGGGTGTTAGCTAAGATGGAAATTGCTAAAGTAAGTTTTGAGACTTTGGTTGATGTAACAATAGCTAAAAACAAAATATTTCATTTCCTTGTTACCTGAGAGGGATAAACTCTGTCCTCTGCATGTATACTACATCAATTATTTATTACTTGTTGAAATAGATTTTGTTTTCATTGATGTGGCATTGGTCTACTGAAATGCTTATTCTCGATATTCTATAGGAATTTTATTTTTATATTTCTGATGTATCACATGAGTCTTTCATTGGAATCATGGACAATTTCTTTGAAATAATATATATATATATAAATTGTAATTCCAAGATCTTTTCATGATGACATTAATATTGAAGCATGAGTAGAAATAACTGCAACTAAAAGATTCTAAAATAACAGCAAGAATAAGTAATGAGAGACCTCCAGCTCCAGCTAGTTTTCTGGTTCAGTTACTTCACTTAAAAATCTTCTTAAACTGTGGTGTAGAGCCTAGAAATCGAAGCTCCTTGCTGATTTTAGTGACATAGAGCTGGCAAATAGCAGCTTCCTCATGCTACCTACAGGCACAAATCAATGCTGACCCTTTGGAAGAGTTTTTTGGACTGAAATAATTGTTGTATTTTGAGTTATCTAAAAGGAAAACACAAAAGCATGTTCAAATAAGTTAGTAACTATCATAATTGTAAAATGCTGATTGGTTGTTTTGAAGTCAATTGCAGTGTACATTTTAAAGATCATGTTACTGAAAACTAAAATAGCCATAAGCTTCCAATGACAAAAGTATTTGATCTCTATAGTCTTTTATGAAATAACTAATAATATTTCCATGCACAATTCCACAACTGCCTTTAATAATATACTAACAGGTGTACCCTGCTACAAGGAGTGCTGGTATTGGAAAACTTGTTTATTCAATAAAATGCTAACTTGCAAAGTTTATTATTAGCTTTAAAAGTATTTTCCCTCATAACCTAGTAAAAATGGTTTCTAAAGGACAACTTTATTAAAGACCACAATTTTACTAAAAAATTGTTTTCTTCATAACTCTCTAGAGTTGTGAAGTGAGACAAATGAGGTTGATTTGCAGTCACAACTACAAGAATGTGTGAACTCACAAATGAAAACAATTGTAATTTTAAAACAAAATGCCCATTCATTGACTTTCCTAAAACCATGTACATGCAAAATGACAGCACCATCTTGGTTTACACATTAGTTAAGTTGTTCTTATAATAGTAGTATGCATAACATGGTAAATGAACATGCACATCTGGAGAAAGGTTAAATTGTTAGATTTGTAGTGTATGAAAAGTCAGAGATTAAAGAGTCTTTCCTTACATGAACTGTCTTTATTAGATAAAAGGGTTCCTGACATTTCAGAAAAGTTCTGTGCAAATTAGCTCCCAGTGTTTTTCTTTAATCTGTGAAGGCAAATATTCCATGCTTTAAGGTTCCTCTTAGAAGGTAACAGATTCCAATTAATTAGTTTCTACTGACAGATACATACATTGTAAATACAAACCATAGGGTTCCAATAAAGAAGTTAATTCAGTTTCTACAAGAGAAGACTGGGATCAATATTCTCTTTTAAGTATTATAGAAAACATACTAAACATTAGGCGATTATATAATGAAGGCAAATTTCTACTTGTAATTAAAAGAAGTTATATTAGCACCTCAAAAGAGAGTATGTAGTTCTTAATAGGTGTTTAATAAACATGAAGTGTGACAAGGTGCTTTAAAATTAATAGTATCTTGGAGATTTGTGTATTTTTAGGAATGTAAATAGGCATTGATTTTTTGCAGAAAATATAAGAACTAGATTGTCATATAATTCAATTTTTTATTTTGTTCAAACAGTAATCAGAACATTAGAAAAACATATGATAGCTTTTTAGTACAACTACTTCCATTTTAAAATGTCATTTTTACAGCCCTATTTGCTACAATAAATCTCAAGTCATATGTTGAAAACACATTTGTTATCATCTGGAACACCTATAGAATGTCATCACCATATCTTCCCTTTAAAAACTCAGGTCTTCTGAATGATGTTTCAGTTTCAACTGAAAACATGTGGTGAGTCCAGATGTTCAAACACGATCACTCCCCAAAGGCTTACAGTTACAGGTTGATTCAAGAATGGCTATGTATAAATATACACATCAGAACCCCAATTTAAAATTAGAACACAGGCTGTGAAGTGCATAAAAATGGTGAGACCACAGTTGGCTGTGTAAATTTCTTGTTCAAATGAAAATGCATTCTCTGCCCCATCAGTGTAGAACATCTGGTAGAGTCGATAAATTCTTACAAAAGTTTTAATATAGGTGTAAAAGGATTGATAATAGATATGACAATATTACCTGAATGAAAAATATGATTTGCCTGGTAACTCTATTTTAAATAAATTTTCAATGATGTCATCAGTCTAGTTGAAAAATCTCAGGGTTCAAAGTGTTTTAAATGATTCATTTCTCCAGTAATTTATAGTGATTGAGGCATGGAAAAAAGTGGATTATAGGAATAATAATCTAATTGTTTTGATTTCCTTACAGTTTATTCAAACCTCAAACTAACAAGAAGGAAATCAGAAAGAGAACTTTCCCTAAGGAAAGCTAGCATTTGCTAACTAAGGATATTTATGATGCTTTGTTGGCTAATTTATCCAGACAGATAAAACAAAAGCAAGTGGTACATGATGGAGCAGTGGAAACAGCAGACAGATTTATGAACCACAGGCAACTCTCCTGGGATTCCCCCATAATTGAGTTCTTTAAAATTATGCATTTCATTGCTTTATATTTCCTTTTTCTTTCTATCCTTCTTTTTAAGTCACATTTCCTAGAGTCTGAACAAGGGTAAGAAAACCCATCTTCAGCATTTTCTTAGTCCAGAATTTATTATGCATGTTGTAATCAGATCTCCCAATACCACTCAATAACTTTTCCTCTAGTCAAAGCATTGTCACGAAGCCAAAACTGTAAGGCTGAAATAACCAAAAGAAACTCCAGTGTCAGTGATGGATATATATTGTTTTTTCCACCTGGGTGGGAAAGGAAGTATTCTGGTTGCATGAGGGTCATGTTAAAGAACCAAAGTCTTACAATCTAATTAGTTCCCTAATTTAAATCCATTTTAGGTCAATCTATAGTCTACTCTGCTTAAATTAACGGAGGGTCTATCTTACAAAGACAAGGGAAAAATAATCACATGTACTGCAAAACTCTCTACAGGGATTAGGGATACATGGCTAATAGAAAATAGTCTTCCTTCTCTGTAAGTGGGGGTAGGCGGAGAAACTTTTATAATAGTTAATCATTGCAACTACTACATCTGATATTGCTGCTACTAATACTGATTGTTTTCCCATATACCCTTTTATACTTAAATGCATTATCCAATTTCAAAAACCATATAAAGTCAAAATTAGTACCCATATTTAAAAGTGAGTATACTTGTTTAGATTGTGTATCTTGCTCAAGAGCTCCCCTGACTTATGCGAATCGGAGCCAGAATTGAAAGACAATTCTGTGTGTCCCCCAAGCCCTATTTCTACTGAGATTTAATATTTATTATTTTATTCTGGGAATCTGCATATTATTTTGTAGATGTCAACAATGCACATAATACTCAGTAGAAAAACAAAAGGGAAGCAATTGTAAGAATATAAGACCTAAAGATTTTTTAAAATTTACAACTAGTTAATCAACTTCAGTAATTAATTCTTGCTGCCAAATATGCTCATTTTCTTTTCTCTTTTTTTGTCCCTTTATTTTACAAGTCTGAAATATATTTAGCCTTTTAAAATTGCTGAAACTGAACTGAGAGCAATTTTCCTTATCATTCCCAGAATTTATGAAGTAGTTATTTTCAACCAAATTGTCTAAATCATGGAAATGTCAAAACATCAGTGCATGTCCTGTCATAAAAATGAGAATAGGCTCTTATTGTGGTTCAGTGCCTCTAGCCAAAAACAACGAATCTGCTTGCTATATTTAAGTCAGGCTGGTTCATTGGCCAAAGAGTTACTGTTCCCTCAACATTCACAAGATTTTAAAACGGGTGCCATCTGTGCAATGTAAATTGCAGCATTGTATTTATTACATTTCTTCAGTTAAGGTCAAAGTCATTGAGTCAATGCCAATCTTCAAATGAGATATTCCTACTTGAATTCCTTTGGAAATCAAGGATGCTGATTATTATAAATTATTAGCTGAGTCACTCCAATTCATTTTATAAAATCATTTAAAAAAAGATATAGATATCAAATTTACAGATATGTAAACTACAATGTCTATCTACATTGAAATTATATATAAAACATACTTTTTTATAGTTGAGTTTAATTAGTACCTGGATTTAAATCTAACAATCTGTAGTTCAGTCTACAGAAAATAATAGAGGTCAAACCTTACAATCCTTTATTTCTCATAAACATTTCCTAATCCTTAGTTTAGATTCCTGTGTATGTGTGTGTGTGTGTGGGGTGGGTAGTTTAAATAAATGGCTATAAACAGATGAACAAATACCTCCATGTAAAATCTCTTAAGATTCTTGATTTGCTTAGAGGGAAGTTTAAAGGCTATAATAGATATCTACATTTGGTGATTCAAAAGATTTGTTTGCTTCTGGAAAAAAATGGAAGTATTAGCAGTAAGAGTCATAAAAGGGCATGCAGAGGAGTTATGATTTAAACGTAATTCCTAACTTCCTTAAATTTGCTGAAATTACATTTAGAACAAATCAATACCCCAGAACAATATGACACACTAATTTTTTTAAAATTTAAATTTACATTTTTTTTTGAGGTGGAGTCTCACTCCGTTGCCCAGGCTGGAGTGCAATGGCACACTCACGACCACCCACCCCAACTTCGATCTGCTGGGCTCCGTGATCCTTCTACCGCAGGCTTCCAAGTAGCCAGAACTACAGGCATGCACTACCACGCCCAGCTAATTTTTTATTTATTGTAGAGACGAAGTCTCGCCAAATTGCCCAGGCTGGTCTCAAACCCGTGGGCTCAGGCAATACTCTCGCCTTGGCCTCCCAAAGTGCTGGGATTACAGGCTGAACCACTGATTCCATACTAAATTGTTTTTAATCATATCATACAACATTTGCTTGTGTGATTCATGGCTTGTCAAGATTTGGTTAGTCTTTGTGCATATTTAGCTTTCTTTGCTCATTTTTATGGATATGGGCTATTATGTTTCTATACTCCTTGATCATTTTTATCAGAATTCTTTGACTGTAAGAATATTTGAAGGGCATATGGTTAGTTGACTGATTGGTTACTTAACATCTATACTTTCCTTGAAAAAGCTGGTTGAAACATTACTACCTCTTAGTCTTCAATGCTGTTTCTAACAAGGTAACAGTGTCTACAGTTCTCAGCTGTCGCCAAGAAAGAAATAGGAACCAGTTAGTTACCCGAATGGCCCACACTGTTACTTTGGTCTTTGAGACAAGCATGAAGGCAAGCATTTGGAGTTGAAGGTCCCACCCAGATTCGTCAAACATGAAGATTAATGAAAGAAGAACAGTGATTGGCCAAGACTCACGTGTGTATGAGTCAGCTGAGTTGGTTCAAATATTGGTTTAAAAATCTATTTCAAATAAATAAAATAAATAAAGCAGTTTGGGATTATAATCCCCCAAATGAATAAATATCCATGATTCTGCATGAATATAAATAAATGTTTGAACAAATAAATGGGAGAATAGGTGAATCTCTTGTGTAAAAGAATTCCAAATAATTTGTGAAAATACTCTGTCCTAAAGAAGAGTGGGCATAATTCCCCACTCCAAGTGTTGGATGCGCCTAGTGACTTCTTTCCAAAGAGTACAATATGAAAAAGAGTCAGAGGGAAGAGAAATCTTTTAGTGGAGATATCTGACAGACACTGCCTCAGTCGTGTGGTAAAAGTCTACATCAAAATTGTATCAGAAACAATCTTGACTTAGAAAGAAAAACTTTATTCAAAAGACTACTGTAATAAGGATAATTCTCTGATCTCAGAAATTGGGCATTTCTGCAAGTGTCTCAAAATCAAACTGTAAAAGACTTTTCTTTGATGGAGTAAGTAGGAATAAGCAGTACGTAAAAGAAGGTTGTGTGCAATGAACTGAACTACATTACCTCTTATTCATATGTTGAAATCCTAACCTCTGGCATAGTTGTCTCCACTTACCTAAAAGGGACACATTCTAAGACTCACAGTGGATGGCGGAAACTGTAGATAATATGAACATTATATATCTATGTTTGTTCCTGTATGTACCCATGATAAAGTTAATTTACAAATTAGGTATAGTAAGAGGCTAACAATAATAACAAAATAGAACAACTATAATAATATACTACAATAAAAATTGTATGAGTGAGGTCACTCACTCTCAAAATATCTTCTTTCATTGTACTCATTTATTTTGGGGCCAAGATTTGACTGCAGGTAACTGGATCCCTGAAAAGTGAAATTTCTGACTGAAGGGACTACAGTATCTCAGAATGTGACTGTATTTGGAGATAGCACCTTTTAAGAGGTAATTAAATTAAATAAGGGTATATGGATTGACCCTAATCTAATCATACTGGTGTCCTTACGAAAAGAGGAAATTTGGACATATGCAGAGGCACCAGGGATACATGCCACAAAGACAAGATGTGAGGACACAATCAGAAGTTTGCTGTCTGCAAGTCAAAGAGAGCGACTTCAGAAGAAACCAAACCAGTCGATACCTTGATCTGGGACATCTTTTCTCTAGTACCATGAGAAAATAAATTTTAACTTCTGTTGTTTAAAGTCATTCAGTTTGCAGTGTTTCCTAATGACATTGGGCAAGTGAGGGGAAATAGTGACCAATGTGGTCTAATAGAAAAGACAGCTTGCTGTGGTCAATCAATTCTCAGGATAACCTGATAAGAGAGGCATGTTCTGTAATTTAGTATGTGCTCAGGCTTGGAGGAAACTAAGTTCAGGGTTCTGTGAGTAGGAGTGAAGCTGTACTAATATCTAGACAATATAAATAAGAAGGTAAGAAACGGGCAATTGTGAATGCTTGGTCTAGTGATTAGTCACTTTGATAGTATTTGGTTTTTTTTTGTTGTTTTTTGGGGTTTTTTTGAGTCAGGGTTTTACTCTGTTTCCCAGGCTGGAATGAATTGGTGCCATCACATATCCCGGAAGCCTCAACCTCCTGGGCTCAGGTGATCCTTCCACTTCAGCCTCCGCAGTAGCTGGAACTACAGGCATGCCACCATGCCTCAGACTAATTTTTGCATTTTGTTGTAGAGATTAGGTTTTGCTGTGTTGCCTAGCCTGGTCTCAAACTCCTGGGCTCAAGCAATTCTCCTGCCTCGGCTTCCCAAAGTGCTGGGATTACAGGTATGAACCATTACATGGCACTAGTAGTATATACTCTTGATGTAATATGATGAGCATTGTCTTTCTCTCCAAACTCATAACTTGTCTATTAATGAAAAAAAAAATCAGGCGTGCCCTAATTTAGGATATTCTAAAAAAAAAGATCTGATTAGTATTCCTAAAAACTGTCAAGGTCACCAAAAGTCTGAGAAACTGTCATAGTCACCAGGAGCCACGCCTAAGGAGACATGGCTACTAAATGAAATATGGCATCCTGGATGGGATCTTGGAACAGAAAAGGAGCATTAGGTAAAAACTAAGGAATTCTTTAAAGGTATGGATTTTATCGTAGTCAGGTATTGATATTGGTTTATTAATTATGACAAATTAACCATAATAATGTAAGATGTTAGTGGTAGATGAAATTGGGCATGGGGTATATGGGAATTCTCTATACTAGGTTCGACACTCTAAAGCTATTCTAAAATTAAGTTTGCTTTAAAAGTCAGTCACAATAAATGAAAACAATGAATCTCAACAGTAATCTAGATCAAACAATGGGATAGGATAGGGTAGAGTAAGTCTATCATTAAAAAGTTTAAATTATTGAGACATGAGAGTTTATCCCTGTCATGAGGTTCTTATAGAGTTTGTTGTTGCTGCTGCTGTTTGTTTGCTGTCTTTTTAAAAAAAAATTTAGTTGATTTATGTGTGTTTTCAATATTTTTCTGCATTCTTGGGAAGGGTGTTGTGTTTCTTTTTATTTTTTTCTTTCTTTAATATTCAATACTTTAATACTTTCTTAAGGGTTTCTTGTAGAGCTGGTCTGGAGGTGGTGTAAACTCTTAGGGACTGAATATCAGAGAAGGATTTTAATTCTCCTTTGCTGATGAAACTTAGCTTAGCTAAGTAGGTAATTCTTGGTTGAAGTCAGCCTTGAAATGCTGCTATATCTAATTATAAACATGATTTAACTGCCAGTTTAGGGGGTCATGGCTTTGGTAGAGAGTAAGTATATCTGCATTTCTAATTGTGTGAAATTTATACCAAATTCTATAAAAGTAGTATTTATTTGGTTTATGAAAAGTGGCAAGCAACACATAGCGTTTACAGTGCTAACTCACATAAACTTACTTCCAGATGATTTTTTCTGCCATTTCTTCAAATTTAACTTCATTTGACCTGGATGGGATCACTAACATCTGGTTCCTTCACAGATTCTCCTCAATAACCATGGTTTTCTTTATAATAGGGTTTCCTTTTGGCCTCACTGCTAAGTCTCCCTCCATTGCCACCTTATCATATCAGTGGCCTCTTCTGTTACTGTAATTTAGAAAATTATTTTTGCATTCTTTCTGTATGTATTACACTAAATGCAATTCATCTAATTAGTATCCCACCTTTTCCCTGTACAAAATTCCAGTAGTAGCAAGTAAAATGTCTATTTCATATAATTATTTATTTTTGTATTTTACTTAGGAAAAATAAAAGTTACTTTTCTTTCTGCTTTTGGTAGTGTTCTCTACGTGTGCCTAGAAATTAAAGCTGACTTTTTTTAAGTGCCAAGAAGCATTGTCTCATTGCAATGCTTCCAATGATCAAAATACTTTTATGAACCATGGTGAAGTCAGAACTATTTCCCACTTACAAAATCACCGTGCAAGGATATGTAGAAATAACTTTTGTGCCTATAGACTTGAAAATGTTATCACACTCTTCACTGGGAATTTGTATTTAATTCTGTCTTGCTTTGAATTAAAAAAAAAAATCCTCCCGCTTTCTTAAGGATAATCAGAAACAGAGCAAGAAGAAAGCTGACTGGGCAAAAGATAGTCATTTGATTTTACTGGCTATTTGTCATATTTGATGCTTGCTTCATAATTAAAATCTGATTGCTACAGGAAAAAATCTCCCAAGAATAGTAAGTTATTATTTGATAGACTTTGTTTATTGTTTGAAAAATGGGTTTCAGCTGGCAAGTTTGAATTGCTGCAGTTATAGAATTTTATTTTTCTTAGGTTCAATAATTTAATGTGATTAGCCTTTTGGAAAATGAATGTAATATTTTAGTAGCTAAAAAATATGATTGTATGTATGTTTTATACTTATAGTTTGATTAGGAAACTAATGAGATGTGATTGATAATATAATTGGGGTGAAATGAGTACAGTAAATTTCTATTAGCAGACTTGAGTTTTTCTCTTCCAGTTCTGTATTCACCCAACCTCAGAGAACAGGAATTAATATACTGTACACTTGCCATTCTGGCCTTTGGAAACCGTCCTCTCATAAAACCACCAAATTAATTATTAGCTCATAGTAAGAGGAACTGGCAGAATCAACTATTTGTGAGTTTACCATAGAAGAGCAAACCATGGAACAGATTGTGTGGTTACTAACACATGTAAGTAAACTACTTAGTAGAAATAAAGCTTGACTGATGCATAGAGTAATATTATTTATTTAGCTGGGACTTATATTTTTATAAGGGTATGTAGGGATATACTATATGTATTGACTTTAAATATATTATGCAGTATAGCTGGCGAATAGAAGAGACACATTTTCAGTGTCATTAACTTTGCTTTGAAAATCAGAACTGTTTGCCACCTTTCTAGGGAATTCACAGGCTTGTTGATGTAATTATTTTCTAATGCATATTGTTTTCTTTTGGCACTAATGTACTCTCATGCCATATTTTAAAGCATTTTCCATACTTTCCTTCCAACTATCTGATTCTAGTTCCTACAAATATCATACATTCTAATGATAATCATAACAAATGCAGAGCTTGAGTTGTCAGAGTAAATCACAACCTTGTGGGTTGTTATAAATAAAGCCAATATCCCATTGTTAGATTTTATTTTGGTATTATAGAGCAAACTTCCATTATTTATAAAAACAAAACAAAAACAACACTGTATTTTAAATTTAACAAACAAATGACTTAAAGGTAACTTTTAAAATTTTCTTGCTGAAAGCTAGCAATCTTGTCTAGACAGTAAAGCCTGAATCAGAAATAGGAGTATATATACCTATTAGTTACTCAATAGTACAACAAATAATGACAAAAATAGTATTAATAAACACAACTGTATGTACCAGATATTGGGTTAAGTGGTTTAACATATTATTGTATTCCATTCTCTTAAGGATCCTGTGAGTTATTATTGCCACCACTTGTATTAATTAAGGTTAGAGGCCAAGAGGCTTAATAATTTGCCCAAAGATACAAATATAATGAATGCTGAACTTAGATTTGAACCTAGGTCAGCCTGACTTCTTATTATTTTTCTGGATTAAAAATTAATTCCCTGTGAATCAATAATGCTTTCCAAATAAAAGAAAGGGAAATAATGAAAAGGACATGGAAATTAATTTGAGATGAAATTAAATTAATAATTAAAGAGCAATATTGATTCATAATTTCTACAATGCAAGGTAACCCAATACTGTGATTATTCTATAATAGATTATTTTCCCAAAATAATTACTACTATAGAAAAAAAGGTACATCTCCTCTTTTAAAAAACTAATATAAATTGAAATATCATTTGTTAGAAAGAAAAGTTGTCTTTTGTATATTAGATATTAAACTATATATATAAAGTATATATGTTCTATATATATGTGTGTAGCTTATATATGTAAGTTGTAGTCATGGTGGAATTCTTTTTATGTAGTGGTTGCTTTAGATCACTGTGTATTTGAAATGAGGCAGGGAAATTAGAAGAGGAAGTAGCAAAGAAGTTCAATTAAAGAAAGGTTGAGCCAACTAAAGATCAATCCAACATGAAGACTAAGAGCTCTGAGTAGATAATGTAAATCAATATAAAATATGACTGAACTGTGAAAGGTGTGATTTTTCAGGCTGCTTTTCAAAAAACTCTCTATTGTGCAAATTAATATCCACGAATTTCTAAGAAGTTTGCAGATGACGTATTCTTGAATTCCTCTATATCTTGCCAATTTCAATCCCACATGTCTGAAGCATCATGTTGTATAAATTTTATATCAAGTTCTAGGGTTCTACAAATATTTGAGCACCTACTATGTGCAAAGTAAAATCCTTGGTGCTGACAATACAGTAGTGGACAGTTATTTAGCACAGTGACTATTAATTAGCCCATAGTCACAGTGACTATTAATTAACCCACAGTGACTATTAATTAGCCCATGCATTGCCCAGTATTGAGCGAATGAATGAAAATCTGAAAGCAGATTGTATCAATAGACTGATGAGTAATACAACAATTCAAATACCAGGTGCTATAGTGGTCTTTCCCTACCTAGTTTTTGTGGATGTATGAGATTAAAGATAAACCACCCTTCATCTCTAACCCTTGCCTAGTTGCTCTACAGAAATTTATTTCAGACCTAATAGCTGTCACTTAAAGAAAACCTTCTCTCAAAAACCCTTATAAAAAATAGACTTGGAATTCTGTCTATGACTCATTCTGCTTAACATTGCATATTGTGACTGGTTTTCAATGTTTAATTGAACAGACTGATTAACTGATAAGGTCAATGATTCTATGATAAAATAAGAGATGATCTGACCCTCAACATATGAGAATCTCTCTCTCTTTCCACACACACACACACACACACACACACACACACACACACACACACACACTGTTTTGAATGTGAAATCTTAAAGACATTAAGTAAACTCAAATTCACATGAGACCTCAATCTTTGACAATTCTTAAAGAAACTGAGATTGCCTCTTTATTCATTAATGAAAACAAACTTTTCATACTTCTGTCTCAACTAGTATTATAGAGGGCATTTTGTCACTGTCATTTAAATGATTCTTGGAAAATGAAACAACATTCATAGTTTCCTATGGTCTTTAGTTAACTCTGAGAACTCTAAGTAATCAATGAAAAAGTATACAAAACACTAGAATTTTTTTTCCATTTAAAACTCTTTGCCGGGTTTGGTGGTTCAGCCTATAATCCCAGCACTTGGGGAGGCCGAGGTGAGTGGATTGCCTGTGCCCAGGTTCGAGACCCACCTGGGCAACTTGGCGAGACCTCATCTCTACAATAAATCAAAAAACTAGCCAGGCATGGTAGCACGTTCCTGTAGTTCCAGCTACTTGGAAGGCTGAGGTGGAAGGATCGCTGGAGCCAAGCAGGTCGAGGCTGCAGTGGCCAGAAGCAGCCACTACACTCCAGTCTGGGTGGCAGAGTGAGACTCCAACTCAAAAAATAAAAATAAAAAATAAAAAATAAATTAAATCTCTTTGCATGCACTATGGCTTTTATAGCTCCAGATAAAAGTATGTGTTTCCATATGACCTGTGCTATTTAAACATTTTAATTTCATAAAAGAATGTGAGTTAGATACACTTTCTCCAGCAAGGCATCCTTACCAGATTATTGTTCTGGGTTCTGTCAATGGATGGGACAAGGGTCTATATACTATTGTAAGTTTTATGAATACTTAATAGATATGTACACATATGCATTGTAGTTTTCAGCTTTTACCATATTCTAAGACAGCGTTAATTTAGTGGTTAAGAATAACTGTTATAAAGGACATTCTCACAATCTAAGTAAATGAGATTTTTTTTTTGCCAAAGTGTTTTTTCTTCTGACTTCATTTCTTCAGCTCCATAATAACCTTCAGTAATACCTTTCAAATTCAAAGCTCCCTGACCATTTTATTGTAAATAATTCACAAATATTTATCTCAAGTCCTAAGTTTTCTCTCAAGTATCATCTATTGGCTAAATATCACCAACTGAAGTAGACTTTATTGTTCAAAAACCCAATAACTCTTCTCTTTTAAACATACATTCTTCATTCTTATTCATGGAAAAAGTCCTTGATGATTTATCATGGTGTTTCTTACACACTCATTACAAGAATTACTCTTTTCTTAGTTGTGATGTTTGCTAATTTATCCCACACCAAAATAGATGTAAGGATGAAATTTTATTAACAACTTTGAAATTGCTTGAACTAGACTCATAAAGACTCTAAATTAAATTAAATTTTTGAGGTTTGGCCCTTTTTAAACAAAAGAAATACACATTTGTTACACATTTTCCTAAAGAATTCAAGCAATACAGGGATTAAATATGAGTTAGGAGCAAATAGAATGGCTTGTTTAAATGAAGTAGTATATGAATTAGTTCATGTACTAGTCTGGATGTGTAGTATTAGCCCTTGATCTTGCTAGTCTCCCAAAGCTTAGGGACCATTTTTTTGTTAACTCACAAATCTATACATTGGTTGGTTGTTTTTGCTGATCTGTTCCAGTCATAGCTGGGAAACGAGTTTGATCATTTATCTGTACCCACTTCATCATATCATTTATCTGAAGCCACTCCATCAGTCAGTCAAGAACTGACTGGTCTAGAATAGTGTTGGTTGAGATGACTCAGCTCTGCCCTATGGTTTCCCATCTTCTAACAGGCTGACCCAGGCATGATCTCATGATCATAGCAGGTGTCCAAATAAAGTATAAACATGCAAGTGCTTTGTGAAACTGCTGCTGGCATCAAATTTTTATTGCCCAATTGACTAGAGCATCTCACGTGGTCAACCCAGCTTAAATGGCTTCTTAAAGAGCATGAAAAGGTCATTAATTGAAGTCATCGATGCAAACTACACTAAATCAAGTTAATGCTATTGCAACAGATGACTCCAGATAACAGAGAATTGACATATATAACACATGTTTATCTCTCTGCTATTATAGTCACTCATGGACACAACCTGATGGAGGATCCATTTCAATTCAAGATGATATACAGAATTTTTTGAAAAGAAAATGATTGAAAATAACTTAAATGTCTCTCTATTGGGACTAGTTAAATAAATTATGGTATATATATATTTCATTGAATACTACATAGTTATAAAAGTAATTAAGACTCCATGTGCTGGCCTCCAAATATATGTCAGACGTATATTTTAAGAAGATGCATTTAAGGATGAATATGTTAGCCCTGGCATAGGAAGGAGAGGAAAAAAGAATATACACACATACACATGCATAGCATAAAGACTTGGTGCGCATAATTCTTTAGACATATTTTTTAAAGTAGTATGGATATAACTTGGAAGAAAACCACGAGTCAAAAGACTTCTTTTTTTTTTTGAGTTGGAGTCTCACTCCATCACCCAGGCTGGAGTACAGTGGCACACTCACCATGGCCACCCCAATATCAACCTGCTGGGCTCTGGCGATTCTTCTGCCTCAGCCTTCCAAGTAACCAGAACTACAGGAGTGTGTTACCATGCCTGGCTATTTTTTCTTTTTTTAAATTATTTTTTCTTTTTTTTTGTAGAGATGTGGTCTCTCCAAGTTGCCTGGGCTGGTCTCGAACCTGCAGGCTCAGGCAATCCCAAAGTGCTGGGATTACAGGCTGAGCCACAGAGCTCGGCCAAAAGACATCTTTTCAAAGAGTATCTTTTTATGCTTTTTGAAGTTTAAACCATATAGTTTCATTAGCTATCGATAAATAAATAAGTAAAGAAACAAATAAATTATGGAAACAGCAATCATCATAAAAAGTAAAAATAAGAGAAAATGGAGTATTACCAGATATCTGTATTCTAATGCTGATCTACCTCTTACTGGTTATGAGAACACAGTCAATTTTCATAATCTTTATGATCTGGGATTTTTCTCTCGAAAAGTTAGGGATAGCAGTACCTCCTGCACATAACTGATATGCAATTTAAATGAGAGAATCCATATAATGCACTTAACTGGTGTTTGACATGTAGTAACTGCTTAATAAGAGTTCGATACTTTTGCTGTCAGCACTGTTCATTTCATTATTTAAACACAAGAAATATACTGCAAAGGAACTGAGGAGCAAGTCAAATAGGATTTCCACTGGGAAGGTTTTGCTAGGTCATTTTGTCTTTTCTTTTTTTAATGCCTCACTTTTAATGTAACTTTTGCTATTTCTGGTCTTTTCCCATTTTTACATTACTGAAAGGTCAGAGTCAACATTTAAAATATGGAATACACAGTAGTCATGTTAATATCATGGCAGAAGTCTTGGTTACTCCTTCCTTATGTTAACTGCATGAAACAAATGAAATTACATAATTGATAAGAAGTTTCTCCTTGTAGAAAATCAGTAGTACAATGCTAAGTTCTCCAGTGAAGGGAATTTCAGCTTTTTTCTTTGTTTATTTGTCTTTTTGTTTATTTGTTTGGTTTTGGACCTCAGTGTTTTTGCAAGTGTTAGATAATAGTATGTTCTTCATTGAAGAGAAGTTTTTAATTTTTTATATAAACAGAAACATTGACTTTTTATTTTAAAGTATGTGCTTTGGAGATCCTATCTCATTAGTCCAGGAGATTTTTGGTTTTTTGTTTTGTTTTAAATAATATAAGTATCTTTTCCCCTCACTCAAAAAATTGAACATAGATTGAGTATTATTGGCATCAAGGAATTAATATTAATTTTGTTTATATCAGTGTGATATCTAGGAAAACAATTATATTTTTACAGATACCAAATTTAAATGCCAATTTAATTTTAGCCTGTCTAAGTTGTGGGTTTTTTGGTTTGTTTGTTTGTTTTACTTTGTTTTTTTGAGTCAGGATCTCACCCTGTCACCCAGGCTGGAATGCAGGGGTAAGATCACAGCTCACCACAGCCTTGCCCTCCTGGGCTCAGGCAATCCTCCAGCCTTAGCCTCCCGAGTATCTGAAGCTACAGGTGTGCTCCACCAAACCTGGATAATTTTTTTCAATTTTTAAAAATTTTTTTGTAGAAATGAAGTCTTTCTATGTTGCCCAAACTGGTCTCAAACTCCTAGACTCAAGTGATCCTTCTACCTTGGTCTCCCAAAGTGCTGGGATTACAGGTGTGAGCCACCATGCCCGACCATAGCCTACCAAAGTTTTATGGGAGAAGGACAACAACTCCATAACTAGGATTTGCTATACTATTTGAATTCAACCATAAAAAAACAAACAAAAACCAGAAAAATAATAATATTATTCCACTGGGCTGCTGTAAAAAATACCATAGACTGGGTAGCTTATAGACAACGAAATTTATTTGTCACAGTTTTGGAGGCCAATGAGTCCAGCATCAAGGCACCAGCAGATTCAGTATTTGGTGATGGCTAGTTTGCTGGTTCCTAGAGGGCACCCTCTCATGATATCCTCATGATAGAAGTAAGAGTACTAACCCAATCATGAGGGTTCTATCCTCTTGCTCTAAACACCTTCCAAAGGCCCCATCTCCTTTTTAAAAAATATATGCTTGAAAGATGTGAGGTACAAGTCAGTATTAGGTACTTAGATGATCTACATACAGGTGAAGATTGGACCTCCCATTGGAACTCACTTGGCCTGGTTTAGAATCAGATACCATTATTGGTGTTATGTCCCCTCCTTGCTTCCCTCCCCCTGCAGTGTCCTGCCACTGTCAATCCCTTTCTTGTAGCATTATGTTAGATGTTCAGGATCTGCTTATGAGTCAGAAAATGTGGTGTTCCTAATACTCATCTTAGGGGTTAGGATTTCAGTATATAGATTTTCAGGAGACACTAACATTCAGACCATTGCAATAAATGTGGCAAATTCCTGATCCTTGTTGAATCTAGATGATATACAAAGGAGAAACCAAAAATACCAGAATTGATTTGTAAAAAAGTGTGTGTTGATTCTTACATGTTTAAACTTTAGTCACCTTCAAAGTACTCTCTGTTTGATGCAATACTCCATTGAGACAATTTTCCCACTGCTCAAAACAATCTTTAAACTCATCAATTTTGATGCCTTTTAGTGCTTTTGCCATTTTTGGTTTCACCTTTCCACATTGGCAAAATGTTTCCCTTCACAGACTTTTTTCATCTGGGGAAACAAACAACAACAAAAAAAGTCACTTGAGCTGAGATCAGGCAAATAGGGAGTGTAGGGATGTGGGTTGTGTCATTTTTGGTCAAAAACTGCTGAACACTCAACATGGCATAGGCATAAATTACCCATCACGAAATGTGCAAACACACTGAATCTCCAAAAAAAATTCATTGAAATGGAACACAGCTCTCAGAATAGCGCTAACTGTACACGATGCCGATGGGTTCCTAGAACACTTACATAGTGAGGAATGCCTGTACTACAAGGGACCCCACCCCCCAAAAAAAAGATAATTTCAAGACTTTTGAGTCCCCCCCTTGTATATCATTTTCCCTTGACCTTCAAAAAAATTCAGCCTTGAAATTTTACCCATTGTTTCAGGGATGTGAAAGCCATCCTCAGATTGCTTATCATCAAATTCCACTGAAAAGAAAAGCTTGGTTCTACACAAGCAAGTTGGCAGAAGAGTGTACATTTATTTACTTTATGTTCAAATAAAATAGTAAAAGAAAACACAAGCTAAATTCTAGCTTTATTGAATGTATTTCAGTTTTTCAAAAATACCTTTTCTTTAGCCTCTGTGCTCTTATATACCTTGTATTCTCTGCCAGAATATGCTGTGTTTGGTTGAATACTATGACAGCTTAATGACATGTCCTTCAGCAAGGCTTGCCTAACCACACTTTCCATCTCCAGAATAAAAATATTTCATTTATTTTTTTCTGTTATAGCATTATTATTTTATTGTTATTTCTTGTGAAATTACCAGAAATTAGTATGCTTAACAAATGCTTGTTGAATGAATAAATGAGCTGATGTAGAGATGAATAATTGCCTCTAACGTCTGAGAAACCCAAGGGCCAAGGTTGTATTTCTGTATATTCCAATGGTCAATGCTTTCAAGTATACAGAATCATTAAAATATTATTAGAGATCAAATCCTGACTTTTAAAACATAACTACATTCATCTAAAACCTGAACTTGAAGCAGCCTTATCATAACAGAGTTCTACTATGGCTAAGAAATGAATTTTTTAGTTTTGTGCTCAAGTCTGAGGTTTCATATAGTCTTCTATGCAACATGTCTGCCAGACACACTGATATTTTCTAGTGTCCACATATTTTCTCATGCTAAAATTCCATGTCTTGCAAAAGACATCTCTGGGTCAGACCAATTTATTCTGGCTTTTTCTGGCTAAAGAAAAAGCAAAGATGGAAGTAATTATCTGATACTTGCAGCCTAGTCTCATTGTTATTTATCTTGTTAAGAGGAAAATAGTAAACATGAATGTAAACAAGGAAAAGAGTTTCACACTTACTCTTTAAAAACGAAAAGAATGCCATGTGGAGCATAAACTAAGAAACTCCAATAAATAACCAACAGTGCATATCTGACAGGGGAGAATTCATTGCTTATTAATCACAAACCGGGTTTTATAATGGTTTATACTTGTTTCAGAGTCTTATTTTTCCAACCCCTAAGTTAGCCGTGTTTTTTCCTAATTAAATTGGATTTCTTCCAGTATGTCTCAGAATAGTCACTAAGATTTATTCTTCTTATTTTTTTCCATGTGGCAAGAGTAATATAAATAGTAGGTATAAAGATTTTCCTTCAACCATCCTTAAAATTTTAACTGAAGGGTTCCTCTCTATATTAATGTATTCCAGCCAGTTGACAATATAATGTTCCTCTGATGTTGTATATCTGGTCTAACCTTTTGTCTTTGTCAGAAATAGAAAGATTTTTCATGGAGATAGCTGAGTGTAAAAGAATGTAGTTTGTCACTTTAATAATAGGTCAGGGAGTTGTGACATGGTAGCTGCCATATTTTGGTACAGGCACATGCCATTAAAATTGAACTGGTTCATTTATAAAATAATAAGAACACTGACTAAATTTCTGTTTCTAAATGCTAATAGAGAAGCCAAATAAAGATTTTCATTCAAACAAAAAATCCCACTTACAATGTCTTAGGTTTGTGACCAGTAGCTGGTTTAATTGGTCATCTTGCATTAGTCACTTGAAAAATTAAAGCCTTTCTTGAATTTCATGTTATCAATGATAGAATCAGCTGTTGTTTGTCCTTAAGCATATATAGTTCAAATTGTATTTTTAGACTAGTATACTATTTACTTTTATTGCAATTAGTCATTTTACAGCTGTCATCAAAAATTAAGGCACTTGACTTATTTTTAACAAGCAGAAAAATGAAATGGTACATATCTTTAATTGTAGAAAATGTGTGCATGGTTGTTTGGAACATAAACATATATCAAGTACCATCAGTTTTCCTCCATAGTATACCTAGGCAGGTAATAATACACAGAATTCTAGTAATTCTAGCTTTCCATTGTTGTTGATTTAAAATGATTATTGTACTATAAGTTCTTTCAATGGTTAAAATCTATTTCCCTTCTTTTTAATATTATCATGGAGGTTAAAACTTACAAAAAATTATTTTATTATTAAAAAATTGAGGATTTCATTATTATTTGAGATAATCATTTAGGAATATTTATAAATTATTTTCCCCAATACATGCATTTTTGTCAAAGTTAAAAGTATAAATGTTATTAAAGATAAAAACCACAATTGAATCATGTAGTCATGTTTGTGAAAACAGATGGTCTTAAATCAGATTTAGATCATTGTATAATCAGCTTTGGAACACATACATATCATTTTATAATGTTTTAAGTTCTAAAATATGACTATTAGGAATCTCTTTATGATCACCAAATTCCTGCTAACAGAGTAGAAGAAACTGCTCTGTTCATTTGAGTATTCTCTTTGAAACAAAATTATTCTTCTAGCTATTAAAATATTATAAATACAAAATGTGCCACATGGAATTTCATCTTTCTTTTTTTAACTTTGACAATGATAATTCAAAATACAATTTTAGATTTATCTACCTGAACATTTTTACTCTAAACTTGCTGTTAAGCTTTCCAGTTGTTTGTGTCCTAGATAAATAGGACATTGCTCATGTGAATAATTATTCCATGTGTGATTACTATGCGTATCAAAAGTTGATACAATAATACAGTCTCAGAAAATGGCAGGCACCTTATGGATCATTTAAGTAATTACTGCCCTTAATATGGCCTACTTTAAAATTTCCTCAGTGGTTCATGAGACAAAGCCCCAGTAGCTCAAATGATAGGGCTCTAGCTCCTGAGCACCCCAGTTCATAATTGCAGTTCAGATTACTAGAAGTTTCTGTCTTATACCAGGCAAGACAAGGTCTACCTACTTGTAGACCTACTACAAGATCTTCCTCCTTGTAGTTTCCACATAGTTGTCCTTCCATATTCTCTTTCTACAGACTACTACCTAATCCTTCACATGGCAGGAATTTCTTCATGCCATTTCAGTCGTTCTCCTCAACATTTTGTGAGCATCTCTGGATGGGGATATGGAGAAACAGAGATGTTAAGTTAATTGATCAAGCTACACTGCTGGAATTATACTCATCACTTTCATTTCAAATTGAATCTTCTTTTCAAAACACTTGCACTTTTCCTTTTTCTTATTTGAATAGTCCCAGTAAGTTCCCACTGAGATTCTATACTTTAGGATTCAATGGGTTTGATGGCATGATTTGGGTTTCCTTACCACCTTGGTCAGTTCCTTTGAACAATTTATTCTGGGCTTTTACTTAAATGGTATCCTCTTCTTTCCTCCCTTCCTGTATCCCTTTGACTTGCCCCATAAATACTGTTGCGTCACCAACTCTTTGCTGGGCACAGGGCATAAAACAATGTGTAACACTGACATGGCCCATGCCTTCATGGGGCTTACTACTTAGTGAAGAAGGCAGACATTTGTATTTATTTTTAATTAGTCATTATAAGGGCAATGAAAAAAGCAAACCTTGCACCAGGAAAATTTGGGAATGTTTACATATTTGGATAAAGGAGAAGGTTTTCTTGAATAAGTGACACCTCTTTACCCTTCTGCTTTAGCTTTAAATCTCAATGTTAGGGAACACCTTCCCCATATAAAAACTCTTTTCTGATCTTCTAAAATCACTTATAAAATCTCCTTTATGATCTGTTTTCCTAGATACTAGTCTCCCTTCTCATTGTCCATTTCCAAATTCACCCATGTCCCAACTGAGTTAGGTTAAGGTTATTGAATTTTTTATATTCATGGCAATGACATCTCTGTATCATAGCTCTGACAAGAATAAATTAAAAATAACTGTTTGCATTTGCTTCCCCCATGGAGTGCAAGTTCCATGAAGAGTTCATGTTTCTTCCTATTTATCAATGCAGGTTTTAGTATGGTTTCTGGCATATAGGATGTGTTCAAAAATGCTTTTCTAAACTGACATAGCAATCAATATTTAATAAGGTTCTTCAAACCTATTTAAACTAACCATCTTTCATCTCATTTATGAAATCTTTTATTTTTTCAATCAACACTTACTGACTGACCATCTACTATGAGCCAGGTCAGTTACTTGGTTATTGTAGTTCCTGACACCATTGAACTTATTTATTCTGGGTCTAATATAAATATTATAACTCCTCTAGTGGCTAATAGCATTTTAGGATACAATCTTGTTTTCACATTATTCTATAATAACTACTCCAATTACATTGATCAAAGTTTGACAATTCCTGATTTTTTTCTGGATCTCTTATTGGAACCTTCAGTATAGAGCATATAAATAGTGAAAGAGGAAAGGAGAGTGTGTGAGAGATAGTGTGTAAATTTGAGGGTTTTGAGAAAAATATAACACACACAAATACACAAATCAGGTGTATATCTCAGTTTTCTTCACTATAAAATTATGCTCTATGATTATGAATATACAGAAGAACTAACGAAAGAAGCCTTGCATTATCCCCTAAGAAGTCTTCCCAAAACTGAACTAGTGTTCCCAGGTAAAGCTGTTTCTGAGTTTTTCTCTGCTGCCAACAGTATTTTGGCCTCATTAAGTCTTCCCTGCCTCCAGTGTATGTGCTAACCAAACTTTGGAAAATGAATCAAGGAGATTTCTAATGTGGGGTTTTAATTAATAGCCAATTTATTAATAAAATGTCACGGTAGTCATTAGAAATATCAATTACTCTGGTCCAGCCAGACTTAGTATCCAAATTCAGTGTTTGGGTTTTATATATAGTGTAACCCATCCATACCTGCTACATCCTTTTAAGAAGGGTGCCATATGGGGCTGGGTACCGTTATATGTTTGAAACAAATAATGCAATAAATGTTGGCCATTTTCTTTCCTATTTATAGCTTGTCACTAGGAAAATTAAGATTAGTGTGACAGAAGTAGTAGGTAGTTAGGCAGTAAGAGCAAGTGTATCTTCATGAAAATGAAAGTTTGATCTCTGCTAAACCATAGTTAGGGCTTCCATTCCACGAAAGCCAAATATTACTTTATTCACTAAAAGAGATCCTTCTAGCAAATAATCATGTTTAATGGAAAGCTATATTATAATCTACTAAATTTCGAAATACATATTAGGAAACACAAGGTTTAAGTGAATTAAGTGGATTCCCTAAGAGTAGAAAAATTAAATTTTCTAACAGAAGGGTAATTCTGTTTGTGTATTTGTTTTGCTTTGTCTCTCTCTTTTTTTACTTGGTATATCTGACAACCTTCTAAAATGGTTATCTAAGTGAAAATATCCAGGGATGTTTCATGTGATAAATTGGTAAAAAATTCATTACTAGGGAATAGATTTAATGAAAGATTTTCTGAGCAAGACACTGTGTGGTGAGTTTAATATGTATAAATTAAATCTTCTACTTGGAAACATACTAATAAAAGCAATGAATTAAACATCAGGACCAAGAGATTTGGGCTTATTAATATGGTATAACTCTATTTAGCAAACCCTAATTTGCTGAACACTGATGTTACCAGTAAAATTAATAAGTAGAAAAAAGTGTATCCAGCAGAATCCAAATGTATAAAATATTAAACTTTAAAATTTAATAAAGACATAGTACAATATTAAAAGTTGAGAGTAAAAGAAACTTGATAATTTTGAGCAGGTGTCATAGCATTATAGCTATATGAGTCATAGGAAGACACATTACTAATGTCAAATTACCAGTCATGTTTTGCAGGCTATAATCAGCAATAATGAGTTCTCATAAAGAAAAATATCTCATTTATCTTTCACAATTTGAGATTTTTTAGGTGTTTCAAAGCTCACTTAAGGATACCATATTCTATGGTATTGACAACTAACAATAAAATGAACAATTTCATAATATATCTAAGACATAATAATAAATATGTTCCTTTTTGCTACCCGGTTACTACAATAATTTCTTTGTATACTAGAGGTTATAATTAAATATGCAATATAGTTTTTAATGCCTTTTAAGTGTCAGATATTGTTTTAGGTGCTAGGGATACAAAGATGACTGAAAGAGCCTGTGTTCAGTCATTATGAATCATGTATTCTAAATAAATAAAATTAAATATATAAAGCAATAAGTGATACAAGTAGATAATTTAAAATGATGTGGTAAAATATAGGATATATGTATGGTGGAGGAGTATCTATATCAGGTCATTTTTCTGTGATCTACAAGTCTATACAAACATCAGAATAACAATCAAAACATTTGGTTATAGTAGATTTGCTCACTCCTATTTAATTAGGACTTAAGAGGACAAATTGGGAACAACTTCCATGCTTCTCTTAATATAGAACAAATTCACCTAGGTATGATGGTAACATATTGTAAAAAATTCCAAAATTCTAACTCAGGGAAAAACCTAGACCCACAATGGATATCCTTGTACAAATAGAAGTGTACATTTTGTTTTCCAGAATGACCCAATTGGACCTTCTTTTTAGAAATCTACTTTGAAGCAAATTTTCGATTATCTTTTATAAAATCATTAATCATTGACTTCTAGCAGAGCAAGTGATAAAATGTTATCTCATTTATAAAATATGCAAGTTGGAAACAGGCTATGCTGTTTTGTTTGCTTTTTGTTCTTGTTGTTAATGTTGTTATTAAGAGAGAGAGGATGACTTTAGTTTTAGAAATATTGAATTTAGAATAAAAAAAGGACCATTCAAGAAAGTTGAAACAGTGAGGCAGGATAAAGCAAGCAGAAGCAGACAATGGAGGTAAAGGAGGAGGTTTAATTTTGGAAGGGTATATATGTGCGTGTATGTGTTCGTACATGTGTGTACTTTGGAAGTACATATATGTGTGTGTGTGTTTGCATGTGCTTATTTATGCATATTATCTCTTTTTTCCTCTTTCTCCCATACATATATAATCTTTCTTTCTGTGCACACTGTTTACCATGAAGAAGATCAGTCTGAGAATGACCAGTGCCAGATTTCAGGGGAATTAGCATGAATTAATTACAAGAAGAAGGCAGTGGTCCATAGAGAGCACTTCATAGAGAAGTCTGGTAGTAAAGACCTAGACTAATATATGGATTGAGCATCATAACTCCACCATATTGCATCTGTTTTAGGTATACATTTTAAAACATTTTCAACATCACTAAAATTGGGGTATACTGTATAATGGAGAGTATCTTATAATACATTTTTCCTTAGTGTAATATAAAATGATAGTGGGTTTCATATTGATGTTCTTTTAGTTTTGATTAAATAATTGTTTCCTCCATAGAAAATAAGAATAACTACTTGGGAAGTCCTGGACAAGATAATTAACCTCCAAGAGATTGATAGTCTCTCTTTTTTTTAGGTGGGAATAACGTCAAAGCAACTCATGCAGTTATAGAGGCCAAATAAGATAAATTATGTAAAAGTGCTTTGTAAAATGCAAAGGGTTACAAACATGTAGAGAGATAATCATCATCATTATTAGTCTTTGGCTAGAGCGGGCTTGCTCTTGACTAGAGGGTAAGGTGTTTACAAACGAGAAAACCTGGATTGATTGTTCTGAAATTATGTTACAGCATCTTTCAGCTACAACTCATAAGACACAGCAGAATATAGGCACAAAGCAAAATAAGGCACAAGATTTTATTCAAATACAAAGACTTATATGGATTTTTTTTAAGTTTTCAGGCAAATTTTATTTAGAAAGTAAATTAGAGAGAGAAAGTAAGAGAGATTCACCTCCCCAAGGTAGGGGAGGGGGCCAAATCTAAGGAAACATGGCAGTCATAGCTCAAAGAGCCACATGGAGACAGCAAAGTTTAACAACACTATGACCTGTATAGAGATTTTAATGTTCTCTCTTAAACCAGTGATAATAAGGCATGCAAAGTCTGAAGATGCTAAGTCATTTGAATTGTTACATTGGACCAATGTCATAAAAGTGCTTAAAGAAAATTTCCAAAGTTAAATAAACTTTTTTTGCTCTGTAGTATTTTAGATATATGACCATGGAGTCTAATGGAAATTCCACTTCTTTTTTCCATTTCCTTGCACTATCCAAAAAAAGAGCTATCACTTCAAACATAGTCTTGTCACCTGTCAGAATCTCATACTGCCTGAAGATGTAGTGTAGGAGATAAAGAATCTGACTCCACAGTTTCCAACATCAAAATGGACTGAATGATTGCAGGAACAAAAGGCAGAATTAAGCAACTTTACCAGGAGACAGCTTTAGCTTGTGACCTTAGGCAATCCACTTAATCTCTCTTGCTTTCTATCTCTCTTAGACACTCAATCTGTAAAATAAGATTTATGATTTCTGCCAGTGCATGTGGTTATGAGGCGACAATGCATATATTTTTATTGGTCAGAATGTAACATCCATATATATTTGCACAAAAGATTTAGGATTTGGTTAAAATAAAATCACATAAATATAGGTTGAATATTTGCTTGTGTAACTGAGTTCACTACAACAGTAGACCTGTGATCTGTCACATTTCAAATAACATCCCGTGGACAGAGAAGTAGAGGAAGAAATGGAGGCAGAGAAGAGATCAAGTTAATGGATGAGAACTTATTAGGTTGGTAAATTCCTTTCTCTGGTTATTGAAGCATGTGTGAATAAATACTAGAAATACAGTGAACACATTATATACACTCTTAGAAAAATTAAATATGTGTTTTTGGTTAGGGCTCACATCAATATGAAATTAAGGAGCATTGTTTTTATAATAGGAGTTGATTTCCAATTTTATGTCTGCTTATTTTAGCTTAACATTTCAAAATATTTTCTGATTTCAAATCTGACATTTTATAATTACTCTTATCTGAAATAAAACAAACATAGTATTCTTTATAGGAAATTTCTAATAAACTTTCTCTTTTGTGGTAATTTTCCATTCTCAATGTTCCTTTCTCACTCATGACACTTTAGAGATTCCAGTTGTTGCTAATAGAAGGTGAAGGTCCTTCAATTCCTCACTCATTGCCAGAAAAGATTTTTTTCCTACAACTTTCACTATGTGAGGATCCAGCATTAATCTCTTTATATTTTATAGAATATTAAGACATGTCAAATACAATATATGGCATTATCTTTTAAAATAAATCTCTTAATGATAGGCATTTAAAAACATTGATTATGGAGTTTCTTGGATGAAACTTTCTCTGTCTAGGGTCTTTCTTGTTCAATTCTTGAAAGATTTCTCATTGCCAGAAAGCTTCCGTAAACTATCAATTCTGTGATGTCATTTTGTAGCTTAGCAATCTTTCCATGCCACTTATATTTATATAGAATAGAATCAAAATTTATTTCACTTTCGAGGCCCACTGTAATCTCAAATCCCACTTTCTTCCGAAGGGCATCTTTCTTGACTCCTGAGAAATGAAACCATGGTTTCAGCCAGATTCATGTGAACATTGAAAGAGTAAAGAGTAGCCCCTACTCTGAGCACTAATGTATACTTACTCCCCACATAACTCTAGGAAGTAAATATCTTCATCTTAATGTGAAGGAATTGAAGCTCAAAAAATAAAAATAAAAGTCCAGGTTCACATAGCTCTTAGTTGATAGAATCAAGAATTAAATCCACATATGATACCAAAATATGTGTTTCTCTCTACCGTGCTAAACACAAAGAAATGCTATGTGTCTTTGTTCATTTTTGTGCACATGAAATGTTGTTTTTCTTCATCTCCCTCCCCAATCAAATCTCCTTTGTCATTTTGGTTTATTTATAACCTTCTGCGGGTAGCCAACTGAGCCTTTCAGCCCCTAGTGGTCATTTCCTTTATTCTGATAGTATGTGCTGACAATGCCATTCAGGAAAGCTAATCTAATTTAGTGATGTATCCTGCTTTGTGATCTTTGTTCCCTTTCATGAATATACTACTTCTACTTTGTTTTGTTTTGTTTTGTTTTCCACTTTCCATTCACCCTCTTCTTTTGACATAAATATTATAACGTTTTTCCCAGGGAAGAAACCCCTGCCTGACTCTTAATTTTGTATGGTCAGATGCAGTTGATTTTATCCTTTGACCCAGATATAAAGATAAGACTCAGAGCTGTTCAATGAAAGCATAAATTTCCCTGAGTACAATTATTGGTTTATGGATAGATATATGGCATTATTAAAGTTAAGAAAATGAAATGAGTTTTCTATCTATGGAGAGGGGTTCTTTCTTTTCTGTTAGGACTGTGACAGTAGGAATGATAATGAGCTTGGAACATACCTAGGTTCCCGGACTGAGACTGAAAATAATGTAGCAGAAGACAAAACTGAGATGTAGAAGTAAACTCATCCTGGAAGCATAGTTTGAGACCCTGGACAAGCTTCACTTGAAAGTAACCTCTGGACTTTTAGCTACCAGACTCAACAAGTTCCTTGTTTTTATAGGTCAGTTCATGTTGGGTATTTTAAAGACCTGACCCAGGGGATGGCAAATTGAATAGTTGGGACAAACACCTTATACCCCATAAAACCTGGAATATTTATTATCTGGTCTTTTTTTTTTTGGAAAAATGTTGCTGTCCTCTAATGATCACTTCATAAAAAATTAAGACACATACACACACACTTTTTCCTTTTCCTCCAAATAAACTTTTAAAAGATCCCTTTGAAGAGATTCCTTTTAAGACATGGGTCAAAATATCTATTACTTGGGATTCCACTCACACCTTTTACTTCTTTCCCATCATAACCATATAGTTTGGCATTGGTGATGAACACTATGTCATTCAAGACACATTTATAAGCCTGTGCTTTTCAAAGTGTGATCTGCCTATAGGAGCCAGTCTGTGAACTCTTTGTAAGTGTACAACATGTACTGAATGATGAGAAAACATTTAGAAAGTTTATTAGCAACTCGATGTTGTTTTGTCTTTAAGTGTGTGATCATATTTTTCCTAGTAATTTATTTTACTGCATTTTATGAAAGTATTATTCTGCAATAGAATCTGCAAAAATAAGTAGGTCTTCCACAAACTTTGAGGTTTACTGTGTTAAATATATGAACTTTAGTTATCCTTGAATCTGTATATACATCCTCCCTAGGTTCTAAATTCACTATGGACAGGGTTATATTTTATTTATCTTTGGAATTTTTAAGAACCTAAGTATATTTTATTTATCTTTGGTTTTTTTCCTCGACATCTGTTTTAATGCCAAACTTAACAGGCACAGAATTCTTATTTACTAAATTGAATAAAATTACAAAGTAGCTGCAGACAGTGGGGAGTAGATTGTGCCTGTATGGTTTTCCCTTCTGGTACTATATTAGAAGTGGGTCTTACTTCCCAATGCAAGAGTTCCAATTTCTTTTAGATACGTATTTCTACTTAAAATAACCTTAGCGTTCACTTGGGCATCTACAACTCCTCCTACTGATTTACATGGTGTGGGTGAGGCATAATTATCTGTGTTAAGGCCACAGCCACCAGCATATCAATTTTCCTTCTCCAACAGTGAATGGTTCAAGTATGGGCTGGTGAATAAGACCTGTAAATTAGAGCTTCTGTTGGGAGTTCTGGTCTAAGAATCTGAATTTAAAAAAAAAATCAGTTCTGTTGTATTTGTTAAATCCCAGAGGATATAGCCCTAGAAGGTGCAGGTGCTCCTTCTGCAATCAGAAAAGGAAGAGTCTGAGGAAATGAGAGAAAGAGAGGAGGTGAGCAGAGTTTGGTTAGGAGACAAATTGAGTCCTAGCAACATTGTCTAAAGCCACCAAATAAAGCTCCACCTAGAGTCATCCCAGTCACTATACTTTCTAAATACATGAGACAATAAATCCTATCTGTGTTACTTTATCCTTCTTAGCCAGTTTCTATTGTGTATTGTAATGCTTTCAGGAGAGAAAGTTCTGTTGTAGATACATAATTTAATATCACATTCAAATTAGCATTTCCTGATATTTATTTCTACTGAAAGAAATTTAGTAAGAAACCTAGGGTTTCAATCATCTTCATTTTATTGAGTTGTTAAAAGAGTAGATGATTCATCTTAGAAAGAAAATTTACATGCAAAAAGATTTTTTATAAAATAAATTAATAATTAGTGTGTGATAAACACTAAAAGAACTTTAAAAAATCTGAAAAGACCTGGGACAAATGGAACACTACCTTAAATGCTTCTTTTGTGTCTTATGATTGAACCATGTGTTATTTTTTTAAACTGTGACTAATCTTCTTTATTTTCCAATTTATCTCTTAATCTTAAAAATTCACATCAATGGGTGTAATTAATGGAAAGCGCTTCTAATTAATTGGATTGATATTCCATAGAAAGAGCTTTGAAGAAGCCAAGATTTCTCATCACGATGATCGCAAGAAAATATTTACTGAACCCAGTTTTATGCTAGTTTATGGACTCTATGTTTATTTGTATGCTAAAAAAAATAAATATGCATACTTATATAACTGCTTATGGTGCTAGGTACTCATAGTTATACACTATATTCCTATATCTATTCACCTTTAGGTGTATAAATACATCTCATTTAATTCTAACAACAATCCTAAGACATGGGTACTCTTATTGGAACTATACTATAGAGGTGAACACTAAGGCAAAGAAAAATTAAATATCTTAAGTAAAGTTAAGTGCTATGCCATATTTACCATCTTTATAATATGGATTCTTTCTTAAGAGCTTCACTGGCTGGGCTCGGTGGCTCAGCCTGTAATCCCGCGCTTTGGGAGGCCGAGGTGAATGGATTGCCTGAGCCTGCGGGTCCGAGACCCGCCTGGGCAACTTGGCGAGACCTCATCTCTACAATAAATCAAAAAAATTAGCCGGGCGTGGTAGCGCGCGCCTGTAGTTCCAGCTACTTGGAAGGCTGAGGCGGAAGGATTGCCGGAGCCCAGCAGGTCGAGGCTGCGGTGCTCGGAGAGGCCCCTGCACTCCAGTCTGAGCGACAGAGTGAGACGCCAACTAAGAAAAAAAAAGAGCTTCACTATCCGGCCCATACCATTTGTATTAATTGAATGGCACATTTTACTTAGAAATAAATGTAGTCAGATTATCTTTCAAGATCAGTCCCTGTCTTCCCATCATGTCATATAATTCGACACAATCTCAGAGGGAAGTCTTTTCTTGCTTCCTCCGCAAATTTAATTTAAAACTCCTGGAAGACAGCAAAATGGTCCTGCATATATTTGAATCCTTGTTGTGCAGAGTAAGTAGCAGTTATTCAGCAAGTATTTAGAATTTAATTGAGAATTTCATTACTTATTGGGGTTTTTCAATAGCGTTATAATTTTTATTTTGGTAACATTTTATTTGGTAGCACAATGAAGTTGAATTTGATTCAGAAGTAGGGAGACTGAAGGACACTTAAAGGTCAATACAGCTAGTTTTGAAGAATAATGAGTTTCTAGTTGCAGACAAACTCTCAAGTCGGAGTACTTTTTGCAAATTCTCTTGTAAATGCGAGGAAACATGTTCAGTCAAAAAAGTCCCAAGTGCTTGACAAATGCATTCTGAGAGTCCCTTGGAAAATGTTGCACACTTATTTGACTACTGGCATTAAATATTTTGGTACATCTGTGCTATTAAGGACCACACACATTCACACAAAAAAAGATAGCAAAATTGTTGTATGTTTTTCTGTGCCCCTAGGCTATTTATAGAACCATAGGACTAAAACACTATCACCCCATATCATACTAATCAGTGCAAGCAATCCAGGTCTCTGATGTTGACAAATTGGCTCTGAAAAATAGCTCTGTCAGCAAATTTACCTTCAAACGGGATGGACGATACAGACTTTTTGAGTCTCCTACAGAAATTGGCCCAGAGCCCATGGAGAAAATTGGCAATCTTTTCTAACAATTTCTAAGTATACAGTGGTTTGGGACTTAATATTGTAATTGCACTCTAAGCCTCAATTCATTTCTAATATGATCCTCAGAAAGGTTGAAATCCTCATCTTACAGGTGTTTATATATTCAACCCAAAGCAAAATTGTTTACTCAGCATTATGGCTTAGAATGTAAATCTACAAAAGCCCGAAAACTCAACATCACTGCTCCCAGAGCAATTATAACTTCACCTCTTGCCCTTAAATGACTTTTTATTTGATTAGATATCTGAGCTGGGTCTTTTCTCAACATTTACATAAAATAAATTTCTTCAAATGAAAAAATGTGACTTGTGTTTAATTTGCTTTTTTATAAGTAATTGCTAAAATTTAGTTGGCTAACAATTTTTTTATGCCATGTATTTGATGAAGAAGGAATAAGGGATTTTAAAGTTATAAATTCAATCTGAAGTAAAGAAGGCTGAATTAGGAGAAAAGGTGGTATCAAATGCATTTTTTTACTAGCCCTAAAAAGGATTAAATAACATTCTCATTACCCTCATAGACACTAGTAGTATCATTCCTGTCAAAATGTTTATTTAGTGTATATAAATACAGCCTAAAATGTTTGGGTTTATAGATGCTTTGTGTGTGTGTGTGCACGCGCCTGCGTGTATGTGTGCGTACTCGCATGCGCACATATAGAGAGAATAGGAAAGTATTACTTCATTGCTTTTTAAGAATTTTCCATAAGTCAGAAACCATAGTTTTAAATTTTCTAAGTTAACATATAGCATCTAGTAGTAGTATTGGGTACCCCTAAAGTCTTTACACAATTAAGATGTCTTATTTTAATAATGAAACTTGTGTGTACAACTATACATTTTTTACATTTACATATTTTGAAGGCAGAAAAGGGGGAAAGACTCTAGTAAAATAATTTATAAATGAGTATTGCTAGTTGAATTTTTCTGTTTTAAAAACATTATAGGAGAAGCTAATTGTGTGAATTCTCTCGGGAGAAAACATCAAATGTCCTTAACTCTCAAGAGCACAATGAAGATTATGATTTAGTAAATCTGTAAGTATCTTGTCCAGAAAAGCAAGGGATGTTTTCAGAGAAAAGTGATTGCTTGTGGAATAAGACTTGCAACTTTTTTTCTTTAAGAATGCAGATGGTAGAATTATACTAATTGCCAGCAGGGAGTTACAGATTTTGAAAATTAAATTGTACTCTCATCAGGCATTATACGTATTGAACAAGAAAGGAAAGGCCGAACTGGATAATATTCTTTTGAAAATTGCTGCATAAGCTCTACAAGACATTAGAATTTGGTTAAGAGTAGTATTTTGCATAAATATTCCACAATATTGAATGTATTTTTTCTGCCTGTAATTGGAACTCTGAATTACTGAGAGATATAACTATGAGATAATAATTAGAATGCATGCCTCATAATTTCCACAATATATATCCAGTCTCTTGATTAAAAAAAATTAAAGAAATACATACACACATGCACATACACACACTTTCTTGAAAAAAAGCTTAAAGTACCTATTTTACCTATTTTTAAGTAAAATATTAACTATAAGCATGCAACTTCTATTACTTCATCTGAATTAAATAAACATTAAGTTTTATATCTGCACATCCAACTACTAAATATACCTTTAGGACAGGTAAATTACTTAAAACCCAAATAGTATGTGCAACATTCTTGGAAACTTTTTAAAAAATCATCTAAGCCAGGAAAGAACAGGTTGATCAATCATCTCTGCTTTATACAATGAAGTATTGTAACTTGGGCTAACACTTGAATATATTTGTGAAACAGGCAGACAGTTAGTTTCTTCTAGGGGGACATTTGGAGAAGTTTTTAGATTTTCATCCTTGCATGTATTTGACATGTTTTTCCTTTGGGGGCAGAGAATGAGCAAATCCGAGACAAAACATCTAAATTAGGCCAATTATAATTTTCTTCAAAGCAAAAGGGTATTAATTATTCAGTGGCTAAAACCTAGTCTGTCCTGAGAAAACCGAGATGTGCTGGTAAAATACTTTGTGCCTTTGGCCTGTGCTGTATTTTCCTTGTGTTCCCAAACTAATCCCCATAAGAAAAGAGAAGCAGAAACTATATTTGATATATTTTATCACACCATAGGTAATGAGTATGGAGGTTGCTATGATTTTCTTATTTGGAAACCCATCTTTCTGAAATGAGAATAAGTTAATTTTAGAATTAAATTACCCACTCTAAGAATTGAGAACTTCTTTAAACATTTCAGCTCCTTCATATTACGAATGCAAAGTTATTCCCCATATTTACGTTATCACATTGTGTTATCTTACATGCTTATTCTTCTTGTAATTGCTTTCAAAGAATTTCTACCTCTACCGAATAATGTTATCCTAATAATGAACTGTACAGTTTATAGTATATGACTTTTTCTCTCAGTATAAAATTAGAACAATTTAGAAAGTACTCTAAAATATATGAATATAAAATCACCCCAATTTCTACAACGAGGCCCCAAATAATATTAAAACATTTTCTCTTTATCACTCCATTGATCCTTTTGATTACCCTAACAAGTAGTTGTCAAAAGTAAAATTTACCTCTAGTTGACAGGTGGTAAAATGAGGCACAAAATGGTCAAGAACTGTTCAGTTGTAAATTTGACTTTCAAAAATGCAGGCCTTTGTGCTCTAACTTGTATTGTGTTTGAGACTGGGCCAGTTGCTTCAGTTTGATCAGACAGATGTTTGATTCTGGTTTTGAAGGTTAGATGTTACTAGATAGAATATGTTACTTTTGTCACAATAATGAAGACTTTGGGTGAAGAAAACAGTGATGTATCTGAGAAAAAATACATATAATTTTTAAAGCTACAGTTTTAGTTCAAGTGCAGTGGATCACACACCTATGGCTCACATTCTAGTGTTTTGGGATCCTGAGACCAGGAGTTTGAGATCAACCTGGCAACATAGCATGACCTTGTCTTTACAAAAATAAAAATAAAAATTAGCTGGATGTGGTGATGCACACCTGTAATCCCACCTATTTGGGAAGCTAAGCTGGAGGATTGCTTTTGCCCAGGAATTCAGGGTGACAGAGTAAAAAAGTAAACAAACAAAAATACTCGTTTAAATCAATTTATCATCTTATTTGGCAAAGTAGAGGAGGTGGTAGAAGAAGAGGATAATGAGGAGGGAGAAGAGAAGGAGAAGTGAAAGAATGATAATATTGGCCAAAGAATGATTTTTGAATACTCCATATACTGCACATTATTCATATAGGGTTACCCATATACTGTTTAAATCTTATTGGGATTCATGTTGCTATTGTGTCACGTTAAATTATAGGTGTTCTGCATTTGGATGAACTTTGAAAATTATAATAGAACCCCTAAGGTCTCTAAATGATGACTCACCAAAATGTAATAATATTGTCTTATGAGAAATTGGAAAGTTGTTTTGCAATGTATAATGGGTCAAAGTCCATTAGAAAATTGGAAGAGGAGAAAAAATCCAAATAGGTTCTCTCTGTACACTTTAGTTAGTGCTGACATTAAAAATAATAATCTTTAAAAGAGCAGCAGATTTACTTGCAACTTAAAAGTGACTACCAAAATACTGCCGTGGGTGTCCCATGATAGTTACAAATTAGTTTCAATCCTCAAATACAGCCAAATTGCCAGCACGTCTGTTTACACAATATAGCCTGACATGATGCCCACCAGGATGAGGCGTGATAGCGCTGGAGACCACGTCGGCTGAACCCGCCATGCCTTGCCAAAGAGAACAACGCACTGCTCAACCTCAGAGACACAAAGACTCTTTTTGACTTAATTCCAAATCAGCTAAGCTCTTTGGCATAAAATAAGCCTTTTCACAGGCATTCTGTAACAACAATCATTTCCCAGGTTTGTTGTAATCATAATTCTCCACAAGACCTCAGCAAGCTTAAAAAGTATTTCCAAATCTTTCCTGGAGGAATAGGCTTTTCTCTGTATTCATTTTGGGGAACAGCATACCTGCACTTGTAGAGAGTTTTGCATTTGAAAGTAGTAAAGATGGGCCCATTTTTTTTCTTTTTCTTCATCTTCAAAAATCCATAATGCTCATCTTTCTTTCCATAATTTAAAGAATGCAAATGCTTTATTTCTAAAGCAACTCTCTAAATAAATCCAAATTGTGGGATCCTAGAATTTAAACATCTTTTATGTGTTTAGGAAATATGCAAATGAAGGTATCGGTGGGCTTGTGGGACTACAAAAGTGAAATGAAGTCACCAGCCATGACAACACAAGATAAAATGAACAACAAAGGGAAACAGTGGCAGGGTGACAGAGGGAGAAGTCGGAGGAGACTGTGAATATTTACCCTGGCAGAGAGGACAGCACCATGAGTAAATGGACAGAATGCTAAAATGAGAGGGGGAGAAAGGATTCTGATAGAATGTGGGTAAAAAAAATGTTCTAACAGAGAGAATTGGATTCAGAAGTACTGTTCTATGGGAAATGGTGGAAAATCCATTACTTAGTACATGTGTAATAGGTGTTGTGCATAGTGATTCTCTATTAGCTCCCTGGGGAATGGAGTGCAGAAGATTTTGGAGCTATCTTATTTCTGTCATTACTTTTGGCTAGTTCTGAATATTTTGACCATTTTTGAGGCAATGTGCCAGGAAAAAGCAAAACCTATGGAAATTTGTGGTATAAGCAAAAGGAGAACCTAGGTGCCCAGCATGGTTGGGCCCAGGGACAATTATCAGGAGGAAAAAGTAGGACAGAATCATGACCCGAGTTTCAGTATACTAGGCAGTACCCTGGCATCCTAGCATCGTCCTCAGATGACGCTGGTGAGTTTGTCTCCCTCTGCTGGGAGTCACCTCTGAAACAGATACTGACTTTTTCAATTAGCTGATAGAGAGATGTTATCAAGCATAATAGGAAATAAAGACCAATGACCGATTTTCTTGTTAACTCTATACCCTGTAGACTAGTAGGGCTGATGTTTCTCTTGCACGATTTGCCACATTTTGGTAGAATTGAGTATTTATATTAATTACTGTAACCTGAGGTGCCATTCTGATTTACCTACCATAGCTGCTAAGTTCGACAGACCTTGCACCAAAAATGTCTAATCAGATTCCTGTGGAGCAGGCTACTGGAGGTGTGAGGAGGCGAGAATTCCACTTGTAGCTGTGTGACACCCACCAAGTGAATTAGTTGCTCTCAGTCAGCTTTGTCAATTTTAAAATGGCATTAGTGTCTGTCTAAGAGCACTTCTGACAAGATGATATCAATAAATATCTTGGTTCACACTTAGTAGGATCTCACCAACTGTTATTTCCAACTTTAGAAACCTGTCCTCAGCGGGTCGTTGTTGTAGGTATGTTTGAATGCATTTTGTAAACCATGTCCTGTGAGTAAGCTCCCTCTTTGGTTCTCAGTTTCATTCATCTGAAAAATGAGGAGTTAGGATGATATAATCTGTAACATCAATAAAGATTCCTATACTTTTGGTGGCAATGTAAATATGAGATTTTATGGCTAATTTGTCCATAATGAAAATAAAAAATGTTAGAAATAAAAAGTAAAATTAATATCCTTAATCACAGAAATTTTGTTTAAGCATTATTGGTCTTTGTGGAGCCTTTATATACCTAATTATGCTAGAAATAAACAAGAAAGGAATGAATTGGATTACATTCCCCCAAATTAGCTGACTATTGAGCCTTTTTTTTTGTCAAAGTATTTCCTGTAACAACTGTTCAATGGAACAAATTTTGAGAAAATTGATCTGGGAAGTAGGCAAAATTTGTACAAGGAATAATGATATGTACACATATAAATTAGTTTCTACATACCAGACACCTTGGTAGGTAGAAGAAAACAGCACAATGGAATTCATTAAGTATGTGATGAATAAATGATACTATCCCATTTGAATCTCATAACAACCTTATGAAGTGGGTATTGATGTTCTGTTTTTAAAATGGAAGATTTCAGAGGTTTAGTCATCATCCCTAAACTAGATGAATTTGCTTCCCTCTCTCAACTGCATTTTTCTCGTTACACTAGAGGAGGTCAGATAGGAACCTTGGGAGGCAGGGAGAGAATAATTTTACAGTCTTAAAAGATTATCTAAAGATAGTTAAGACAGGAATTTATAAAAACATGGTAGGTTGAAGATGGTGAATGTAGACTTATTCCTAGTTTTGTTAATTTGGGGGGTATTCTTTGGGGGAATGTGCACCTTAAATTATTATTTTTTTTAATGAATGGAGGACAAATTTACATTATGAAGCAGTTGATAAACACATCAAAGTTATAATTGTAAGAACTTATGCAAGCTGGAAAAGTCAAAATAGAAGAGTAAATGCTCCAAGTTGAACACAATGGCTCACACTTGTTATTCCAGCTCTTTGGGAGACTGAGGCAAGAGGATTGCCTAAGCCCAGGAGTTTGAGACCAGCCTGGGCAACATGGTGATAACTTGTTTCTACAATAAGTCAAAAAATTAGCCAAATGTGGTGGCACCTGCCTGCAGTTCCAGCTACTTGGAAGGCTGAGGCAGAAGGAGGATCATCTGAGCTCAGCAGGTTGAGGTTGCGGTAACCGGGATCATCTGCACTCCAGCCTTGACGACAGAGTGAGACTCCAACTCAAAAAAAAAAGCTCCAAACTTATCAACTGTATTTAGACAAATAAATAGATAATAAGAGAGTAGTAGCCATTCACCCAATACCCACTCAAGCCCAGATGCTTTGATTACATTGTATCACTGTGTTCTCAAACAACTTGCTAATAAATAAGCACACCGCTGCATTAGGGATAATTTAACTGAGACTCACAGAAGCTGAGTAACTTGCCCATGAAACCTCAATGAATATAGTGACATTTGAATTCAGTTCCAATAAGTTCTAAATTCCCTATGCATTTTATTATAGTGTGTTGTCATATGGGCGAACAAAGTAAACAAAGACCTTTAGAAGTGAAAGTCAAGTAGTGTCATAGTGATATAGTTACAAGTTGAACTTTTGTGCTCTTGGGTCAATGGACTTTTAGTGTCACTTGGGTTTTCTGTGTATGTCATGGGGCATAATATGTGCTTGTGGGGAAGGTGTGTAGGTGTATGAGAGAGAAAAAAGGGAAGGGAAGGAAAAAGAAAGGAGAGAAGGGAGGGGGGAGAAAAGGAGAAAAAGAGAACTTCATTTTATAAAAGGCTATTTACCACATATTGTTAATATTAATTTTGAAGGGAGATAGTCAATGATCTACACTCTGAAGGGTGTTCAATTAATGCTGGTAGAGTTTCAAAGCTAGAATCTCTTTTGTAATTGTAAGCATTTCATTCAGAAGTACCTCATGCATCTCAACTCACACATTTTAAATTAAATTTCCTTATTACTTTTTAAGTAGCTTGTCATGGATTATTGAGTATTTACTGTATGTTTATACTGTAATTCTCCAAAATGACATACAGTAATTGCTTTAGCTACTGCATCTGATGTCTAATTACTGTAAATGCATGTAAAGAAGTAATTAAAAAGGAAAAAAAATAAACTTTTTCCCCAAACTTCGCAATACAGATGAAGTGGAAGATTATTCACTCTTTCTCTGATTTTTGGTAAAAAGAAACTTATGTGTAAGCAGAGTGGTAAACAAGTTGCTCACGTGTCCCAGCCTGGTTCTACTGGAGATGGCTAAATGACACTGAAGCTGAGCATGAGCTGTAAACCCAAACTGTCCTCTTTCATACCCTAGAGTCAAACCAAGGCTTTTTTCCCTCAAACATGTTTCTTCTCCATTTTACAGTTCTCATAAAAAAAAAATGCAACAGGACATCTCAAGATATTTTGCATTAAGCAGGCCTCTAGAAATGTCTGGGCCAGTCATACAGAAGAAAAAAAAAGCCCATAAAAATGTCACTAAGAGCAAACAAAAACCTCACAACATTTAAACAAATATTTAGTTTAATTTTGCAGAGTTCAGTTATTTTTTTAAATGAATGACAAACCAGCAGCTCCTCAAAGTGTTGTGGGTTATGCAAATATATTATGAGCAGGATGATAATAGAATCTGGTTGTACAAACTTAAAGTAGGAGTAGCAGGGGTGAGGGTTTATTTTAGCATCAAAAACAGTCATACTCTACTGGTTAACCAATGCCAAAAGTTGTCAAATAGTGTTTATTTCCACAGGAAAAGGAATCCCAGCAGGATGGACTTAAAGCAAGATCTGAAATTAAAGACTGCATTATTCCTCTCATCCTTCCAAGGGCAGGTGAACACAGAGGGGCTTTTTCTACCACTGAGATAATAATAAAGGCGGACACAAAGAGCCCATTGCAATCTTGCTGCTGTAAAGTTTAAGCTGATCCAGTCTTTTTCTGACCTTTTGAATTGCCAATTGGAAAAACACACACAAATGGCCCTCAGCTGAGAAGCAGCACGGTGAGAGTTCTAGACAACCTGTGGTCATCCCCTTGAGCAAGGAGTTTGAAAAGGGACAAGATCTGTATTCTGCTTCTCAGATCCATTGACTTTCCACTCAGTGGTTTAGTCTGGAAGTATGTCCCTTTCTGTTGTCAGGTCTAAACTGGACTCCATCATTTACCTCCCTTTTGAATGCAATAGAAACCACTCTGTTACTGCCCCCAGGCTGACAAATCTGACATGGCAAGAAGGTAATAGTGTAAACTCAGCGATCAATTTGATTAATGTGAGCATAGTTGGCATTTTGGCTCCATTACTACTGGGTAAAATTAATATTAAACATCAAGAGAAGGTGGCCCTTGGCTAAACTAAAGAATTGGAGCAGAAAAGGGAAATCCTTGGGATTCTATCACAGTGCTTGACAAACTTTTAGATTTATACCCTTTCTTCTTTTGCAAGATGCTCAGTATAGGAATTTTAAAAATAACCCACACTTAATCATTTACATGTATCTTTCCCTTACCCATACTCATTCTTTAATTGCCTGAAGTAACCCTTTGAGGCATATCCTTGGATTCCCTAGGACTTTCTGAAGTACAGTTTTAAATTTTAAAAAATTAATGTATTCATTTAATTGTTCATTAATATGTATATTTCTTCAATCAACAGATTTTTACAAAATTTTATTTCATTTTTATCTTTTGTACAGACAGGGTCTCCCTATGCTGCCCAGACTAGTCTTGAATTTCTGGCCTCAAGCAATCCCTCCCACCTTGGCCTTTCAAAGTGTTGGGGTTATAGGCAGAAGCCACTGCACCCAGTCAACAGATATTTATTATGTGCCAAACACTACTCATATTTTCTTTTTTTTTGAGTTGGAGTCTCACTCTGTCACCCAGACTGGAGTGCAGAGGCTGCTCCCGGCCACCACAGCCTCGACCTGCTGGACTCCGGCGATCCTTCTGCCTCAGCCTTTCAAGTAGCTGGAACTACAGGCACGCGCTACCACGCCCGGCTAATTTTTTTTTATTTATTGTAGAGATGAGGTCTCACCAAGTTGCCCGGGCAGGTCTCGAACCCACGGGCTCAGGCAATCCACTTACCTCAGCCTTCCAAGGCGCAGGATTACAGGCTGAGCCACTGAGCCCGGCTACTCATATTTTCTTTAAGACCAAAGAGTAGCAGTCTGCCTTCTTCAAAGACATTTGATCTAAAAAGTCACCTGTGAAACACAGAACTTCCTGGATATATATACTTTTAACTTTTCTTTTTTACTAGTTTCTTAAAATAGAAGCCCAGGGTATTGATCTGAGACTCTCATAACAGACGTTCAGTACTAAAAATGTTTTATTTAAGTACTGTTGTCACTGCATTCCACAACTTCTGTTGTATTTTCATTTTTATTTCAATCCAGCTACTTTGTAATTTCTCTTATTACTTCTTTACCCATACTTATTTAGATGTGCATTGCTTGGTTTCCAAATATCTGAGTTTTTCCAGAGATATTTTTGTGATTGATTTCTAAGTTAATTGCTTTGTGGTCAGGGAGCATACTTTATATAACTTCAACAATTTTGACTTAATACTTTTATTAAGATTTTTTGTATGACCTAGAACGTAGTCTATTTTGGTAAGTGTTCCAGAGATACGTGAGAAGCATAGTGTTGTTCAAGTCTACTTCATTCTTGCTGATTTTATTTTTATTTTTTTCCTTTTTTGAAGTTTCAATAGCCTTGGGGATAAAAATAGTTTTTGGTCTGAGCTTTAAGGGTAACCACTACCCCCACCTGTGCATATTGTACCCAATAGGTGATTTTTTTTGTCTCTCTCACTTCTGAATCTCCAGTGTTCATTATATCATTCTCTATGTCTTGGCATTTCATTAGTTTAACTCCCACTTCCTGGATTATTTGAATGGATAGACTTGTCCACATATTTCTCTTCTGCTGTTTGCTACAAAACAGAGCTAATCAAGTTTAACTTACAGGTTCAATATCAAAAAGAATCTCTGAACATTAGGGTAGTCAGCAATCTAGTTCATTATTACCTATAGTTTGTTGGATAACAAGCATATACTTTGAATGTCTTAAAACTCTCCGAATGGGATTTGATGGATTCATCTTCATGACTAGAAAAACACCATTAGATAAATATAAATAATAGCTAACATATATGTCATACTTTATTTTACTCTTCTTGACATGTGTTTACATAGTGTTGTCCATTTTATAGATGAATAACCTAAAGCATAGAATGACTCAGTAACTTAAATGAAATCACACAATTGCAGCAAATGTTAGTGATAAGATCTGAAACCAGGAAAATTAGCTGCACTGCCTGTAACCATAACTATTTTGCTTGGGGATGATAGTTGATACTCTTTATTGTACTAAAAGAACCAACATTTGCAATCAACAAATTGCTGGCTGCAGATTTAAATAAATTTGAGAAGCTAAAAGATACTTTACTTCTTCTTTTCTATGACCACTACCATCACTTCTCCAACAGCCCATACAAATCCACATTTTATTTTATTTTATTTTTTTAACTTTTCAATAAGCTTTAATAACATTTTTTGATCTTACATAGACTTTCAAAATTATCTGAGAACTCAGACTGGCAATAATACAACTGTCAACATAATCATCTCCACTGTAGACTACCTACTGAGAGGGCAGGTGCGTTGCCTTCCACATTAGTAACAAATTAGAAGGACTGGTAAGTTGAAATAATATGGCAGAGTTGTTAAACTGACATGTTTTGATGTGTTTTTGTTTGTGACTAGATAGAATTTTGTTTCTGATCACAATCTTTCAGCTACTCTTACTGCAAAACTGCCACTGTTCTCTCTGCTGCTGGTCCTGGCTCCTGCTAGATTCATTTTTTTGTCTTTTTATAAATGGAGACAAATCCACATTTTAAAAAGAAATCTCCATTTAAACTGAAATTGAGTTTCTGTCATTAGAGATTAATTTATGTTTATTAAATTATGATAGGTTAGTGGTAAGAGTAACATGTTATATATTTTAATCTAAGATAAACTTATCTTGTATCATTTTGATCCAATTGAACCAACATTGTTGAGCACATGCTGTATTATAGCAACTGTGTTAGGATCTGTGTGTGTGTGTGTGTGTGTGTGTGTGTGTGTGTGTGTGTGTGTAAAGGAGCTTGGATGCCCCAAACACAACACACACACAACAAATTTGTATCTTTGCAATCCAAGCCACACAAAGATCTATGTTAAACAGTATATATAATTGAAGAGAAAAAGTTGCTCAAAACAAAGTTAACATATTATGTAATTTAAATAGGGAGAGTCTCATTTTGCTTGGAGATAATAGTTGATGGGAGTCGAGATTGAGAGTTTGGTTTCATCAAGAAGGTGAAATTTGAATTGAACCCTGAAAGACAGACTGATTTTTGTTGAATTGTGAGTAGGCATTAACTGGCGTAGTTAGTTCTAGGAGCAAGGTTAAGGTAAATCTGGAGCATAGTTTGTTTCATTGCTTTTCTGTGAGTCTCATGGTTATATTTTCTTTTTTTAAAAAAAAATTATTTTAAAGATATGGGGTACAGTTTAGGGTTAGGTACACAAATGTTCACTATGCAGGTACCCTTGTTGATGAGGTGTGCCCCCCCTTCCTGGCAGTTTCCCACTACTGCCAATCACACACAATCCCCCCCGGCAGTTTCCCACTGCTGCCAAATTCCTTTCTTATTGTATTATGATAATTGTTCAAGGTTTGCTTGTGTGCAGTTCTTTGTTTCTGTGATAGATCAGTGTTATAGACTTTAAGTCCATCCAAGTTGCTACAAAGTTCGTAATTTTGTTCTTCTTTATGGCCGTGTACTATTACATAGTGTATATGTACATTTCTTTTTTTTTTTAATCCAGTACTCTTTCAATGGGCAGCATGGTTGGTTTCATGTTTTTGCTATTGTGAATAATGCTGCAATAAACATGTGTCTGCAGGTATCTTTTTCATAGAGTGATTTGAGTTCCTCTGGGTATATTCCCAGTAGGGAGGTTGTAGGGTTGTATGGACGGTTGATTTTCAGATCCTTTAGAAATCACCCAACTGTTTTCCACAGAGGTTGTACTAGTTTACACTCCTATCATCACTGCAGAAGTGTTCCCTTTTCCCCACATGCTCTCCAGCATCTGTTATTTTTTGAGTTATTAATGATGACCATCCTGACTGGAGTTAGGTGGTATCTCAGTGTGGTTTTAATTTGTATTTCTTTGATGACTAGTGAAGTTGAGCATTTTTTCATGTATCTGTTGGCTGCTCGTATGTCTTCATGGTCGTATTTTCATAATGATTTAATGTGCTTTGATTTGTATCTGTTGAGGGACACTGCCAGATGACAGTTTAAGCTAGTTTAAGTGACTCGATTACATGCTCAGAGAATGGGTAGAAAGGTTGCAAAAGCAAGCTCCAGAATGAGTCTCCAGGATTGACTCCCTAACACCACCACACAACTGGCCTGCCCAGGGAACCATGTCCCCTCCTACAATAAAGAAACTTGGAAAGCATGAAACTGCTGAGTTCACCTGTTCTGTGACCTAGGAATCAAGAAACTGCCCCCAGTTTGTTGGATTCTGAATCACATTGTTAGCCATTATCCAATCCAACTGGCTTTCTTGAGCATTGCCTTTCTTTTCATATAGTTCATTTCTGAAATCAAGTTTCATAGTAGTGAACCTCAATGACAGAACCTCATTACAGCTAGAACCCTCCAAGAAAAAGAGTCTGGGATATGTGATTTTTACCTCTGAAGTCTTTGCATTGCAGAAAGAGTCATTAAAAGAAAACAGGAATTGATGTTAAGCAAGTCAACCTACTCTATTTATCCTTGTTGAATAAGTTGTTATGTCAATATATGAGCTTAAAATATTTGAAAGGTGCCACTTTTCTAGAAATTTTTCTAGAAAACAAAGTTGGAGGAAACTACAAAATAAAGATATCACATGCCATAGCAGACATTGCAAATTGATCCTTATACTGTTCCCATTGAGCTTTCCTAAGCAAACTCCAAATACTTTTCAAGCCGGCATCTAAGATTTGCTTCCAAAGTTGATGCGTAAGGTAAAAATTTATTTGGCATTTCTAGACAAGGACCTGGAATAGTATAGTAAACTAAAGCAGGGAGACTGAAAATTAGGCACTGAAAAATTGGGGATGCTAGAAAAACAAAGGACTAAGCCGTGCTTCATCCAAATTTTGTTTAAGGCTAACCCCCAAAATAAGAGTTTCATATAAACTACTAAAATTGTTTATACGTTCCTGAACCAAAAAATGTTATTTCTGAGGTCTTGGCTAGAACTTTATACAACTAAAGGAAAAGTGGCATGATGACCTAGACAGAGTGAATGCATCTAACCTAACTATGCCTGCATAATTGCTGGCAGCAAGTTGCATTCCTGCAATTAAGGCTCATCAGTGGGTTGGCAGCTGCCCAGGACAGTGCTAGCACACTCCATGAAGCCTGCAGAGAAAGCCAGAGTGCAGGGGCTGGGAGACATTGTCGGGTCGCTTTCATTTGAGTTACAAGAGGAGTGATGTCTGGACCATGTGGATAATTGTTTGTTTGCTTTTTGTCACATTTGGAGTCAATGTAAATAAACTCAATCTGTAAAAGAGGAAGCAAAAAGCCCAAAGCACCTGGAGTGTTTTGATGGCACTCAGGAAACTGAAAGCCTGTTGGCAGCCATGAGGAAGAAAATGACAAATGCCACACTAGGGGGAGTAAGAAAATGGATTGAATGGCCACTCCCTAATGGTGCTCTATTTTGCAAATTTCCTGAAAGAGAATATGGACCCATTAAGACACAGTCTCTGGAATGGAGGGAAAAGGTGATCTGCATTCAGGATGTTATTTAATTGCTCCATAGGAAATATAAAATATCTACTTTAAAAAAAAAATGAGTTGGCATTCATTATTTTGTTTAAGAAGGGAAATCAATGGAGGTGTTTATGCAGACATAGAATGCAAATTTATGATTTAAAAAACACACACTCATAAGAAAGTGACAAGCCAGGCTCGGTGGCTCAGCCTGTAATCCTGCGCCTTTGGGAGGCTGAGGTGAGTGGATTGCCTGAGCCCGCGAATTCGAGACCCGCCTGGGCAGTGAGACCTCATCTCTACAATAAATTAAAAAATCAGCCGGTCATGGTAGCACATGCCTGTAATTCCGGCCACTTGGAAGGCTGTGGCAGAAGGATCGCCGGAGCCCAGCAGGTAGAGGCTGCGGTGGCCGGGAGCAGCCACTGCACTCCAGTCTGTGTGACTGAGTGAGACTCCAACTCAAAAAAAAAAAAGAAAGTGACAAACTCTGTAGTGTACGGTGGTGTCTCCAGAGCTCCCCTGCACAAGGGACTGGGCTCTAGAGCAAGGATGTGACTGGAGTAGAGTTTAGGGGTCTTATCTTGGAATAGCTTTTGCTGAGCTTTTGCATAAAATTGGGTGGAGGAGGGGAACACTTGTCTCTATGCCTAAAAATGGAAGAGAGAAGCTTATGTAAGCCACTTCTCTCCCCTCATCCCTCACAAATGAGCATCCCTTTGAAAAAGCCACTGTTAGTGGCCTTTTGGTACCAGACGATTTGAGATGTCAGTAAACTTATAAATTGTGCCAAGTTCATCTCCATAAGCCAGGGCCTTCCATCATGTTAGCCTTTATCCTCTCTATGCCCTTCTTCTTCAGATATAGAGTGTCCTCTTACTCCCAGCCTTCATTTCTCAAAAAATATGCTGTTTTCTGGAAATAATCAAATATTCCCTTTCTGTGGCTTGTTCTGAATTTTTAACTACAATATTTCTTCCAGGGGTATCTCGAGTTACAGGAACTGTGAATTTTAATAATGGAACTCTTCATATTCTTACCAGTATTGCCTGTCTCCCCTTCCCCTTCCACAAATAGTACTGAGCAAATATGACATACTCCGAGTTTACAGAGAAAGTGAAATGTAGACACTGTCTTCAAGGAGATCACAGTCTAGTGGCGGAGAAAGGCAAGTCAGATATATCTGCTAAAGGGTGTGGCAGCTACCACAGTTGAGGCTGGAGTGGGGTGCTAACAGAGGATAGAAAAGAAACATTAACTCTGTCTGGGGGCATCTTCCAAAAAATGACTTCTGAACTGAATGTTAGACTGAGATAATTGAAGCCATGAAGAGAAAGATAGCTTTGTCAGAAAGAAGTTCAAATGCGAAGGCACAGAAACTAGAGGGCACAGTCACCTGGGCAAACAGTTCAATCACTGAGTTCTTCAGTTCAGCTACAGCCAGGGGTTCCTCAGGAGGCTCAGGGAGGAAGTTTAGACATCAGATAAGGGCTGGTGTCAGGGAAGTCCTGCATGCACCTTCTTGAGAAGTTCTGACTTTGTTCTAAAGGTGTTGAGAAACCACTGAAGAGTTTGGAACAGGGGAATGACCACTATTTACTTGACTCTTCACTAACACTCTTGCCTGGAATCCCAACCATTACACCTCTTGCTTGTTTTAAGAGGTATTTCTCTCTGTGGAACAACAGGAGTCCTCTGACTGAAAATAGTTTCTCTGGCTGATGATCTGTTGAGAAACCCTGGATAAAACAAAGTTAAACCAGTTTCTTTACTACTGAACTGTTCAGAACTTCTTTTAAATGCTAATATACATGGAATTACTCCAAAAGGGGAAGATTTACAATGAAATGGAATTGGGAAAATTAATTTTCTATGAAAAACACAATGAAATCCATTATCTCTAGGAAGCCTTTTTAGAAACCCAAATACTTTATCTAGGAATTTTAATTTGGTAGCCCTGAGAGAAATGAGAATCCGAGGTGAAACGTTTGTGTTTTAAACTTTAATTATTAAAGTTTTTGTACGAACCCAAAGAGAAGGGGATTAATAAAATGAATGTCTGTCCACCTACCCCTAGACACGATAGCCCTCAACAATCAGCTAGCCTTTCTTCTTGAATCACAACCCCCTCTACTTAGCTTTGTACTGCTATATGCTTTAAAGCTATTTGCTCCTCAGGAAGCATAAATGTCAGATGGTCTCAATTGTGGTTAATTCACAGACTGATCCTTGATTCAGGTGACTGTTTGTTGTCTGATCTTTCTAGTGACAAGTTTCCATTAATATTTTAGCACTAATGTTTCATTTGTGGTTGAAAACCAGTGATTTTTCCCTTTCTATCATTTCTTCTATAATTGTTAGCTGAAATTCTTGAGGAAGGCTTTCCTTCGTCATTTAGGGTTATTTAGTTACTTTGAAAAAATTGTACAAAGCAGCTAGAAAAAATATACAGTTCTCTTTTCTTACCAATTTTTTTTTTTTTTTTTTAGAAAAGTGATTGGTGCCTTAGCTCTGTCCAATTGTAGAGGAATAAATTTGTGTTTTCCTAGGATTGTAGTGTGTGATTATGCCCTCTCCTTTTTCTCTCTTTCTGACTGCATCATGAACTAATTAATTTTTATATGTTCTGTATGTTTCATTCCATTTTTGTTATTAATTCTTAAATTAACCTATTGAAAGCCATTTTTCAGCTGATTCCTGTTCACTTTTAACATAGTTCCCTTAGTCTTTGAAATGCTTTTGCTTTGGGGCCCCTTTGAAATGCTTTTGCTTTTTAACATAGTTCCCTTAGTCTTTGAAATGTTTTTGCTTTGGGGCCCCTCAAGAATTTCCAGGTTCATCTTGTATATTACCTGCTCCAAACTGGATTCAGCTATGTTTTTCTAAGCAGCCCTGGTTCTGATTAATGAGGAAGGATATTTTAAGATCCCCTTCTAGGCATGAGAGGGTGTTTATTGTTTTTAAGTGCCCTATGCTACTAGCCCATGGCTACTTTTTAATAAATTATTAACTTTTGATTTAGTGTTTTTGTTTCTTTTGGCAAAAATTTAAAAAATATATATATACATTTATATCCCCTGTCTATCTTACATAGAAATAGCATGGTATATTCACTATTCTACCATTTTTTCACTTAATAGCATAATCTTGATATCATTCTATATCCATACATGGAACTTTTCTGTATTTGTTTTTGCAGTTGGCTACTCTGTTCTGTGTACATGGATAGACCATAATTTATTCAGTAGCACCTTCAACATAAACATTTGATATTATTGCTAATGCTAATAATGCCGCAGGGAGTAACTCTGCATTGTATTTATTTATTTATTTTTTTCTGCTGTAACTTTGGTTTGGATTCCTAGAAAGAGGATTGTGAAGTCAAATGGCATCCACATATACAGTTTTGCTCAAATTTTCTATATTTCCCTCCTTGGGGATTGTGCCATTTTGCATTTCTACCATCAAAGTATGAGCAAATCTTTTCTCAGCTACAGTCTCAAAATATATTAACAACTAAATATATTAACAACTAAAGAGAAATTTGATGATCTGATGGGTGAGAAATGGTAACTCAGTGAAGTTTTCCCCCTCCTTATTTTAAATGATCTTAAACATCTTCTTAACCTGTTGAAGGACATTGCCATTTCTTCTTCCTGAAAAACTGTTCATACGTTTTGGGAAAGATGGATTTAACAAAGGAGGAGAGACAGGTAAGTGTGCAAGTATGGCACATGCAAACCTTCAACTAATACTCCCCCTCCCCATCATTTAAATTGGAGATGAAGAATAGGAGATGCTCATTTCAAGGTTGATTTTTAGTAATCAGGTACAGGCGAAGGTTTCCAAGGCCCTTGAGGGTGCCACACTTCAAAGACAAGATCCCATGGGTAAAGTTACCCAATCTCTCCTCCTTCATCTCAATTATTCTCTCTCCTTTATAGAAGGATGGATTTGAAAGCAGGATAGGTCCTTTGCATCTTTAAAATCTAATATCTTTATTTTATTGATAGACTAGATAGACTAGAGTGGTGACCAGATACTTGTTCTTATGATCAGTTTCATGTCTGTGTTTTCTTAGTGCCATTTCTTCCTCTCTCCTCCACAATTAGGGCCACGGATGGTGATAACCAGTGTTGCTTTGCTTTCTTTGGTATAAACAAGATATAGGAAAAATAAACTTATGTCTTTAATGGAATGATAATATTTCTCACCCATACCCCATTATAAATTCACACCTCTTAATGTATACAAGCCATGAAAAGTGCCACTCTTACCAATTCTAAAGGCGTAGCTATTCCTGCAGTTTCCTTGTGTTTGCTTTATCATATAATTTGCCCCTCAGTCAAGAGATATGAGGTAAATGAAATCTACTTATTGTTTTTCAATGCATTGACTCTCTCATGCTATTACACGTCAGTATGTCAGGAAAAACGAAGGACATGTCACCTTTTTTCAGCTTTTTGAATATAATAAAAGCACTACTTAGGCAAACCAAAGAACTCCATATTTGGGGGGATTAAAAAATATAATCATTGCAATTTAGGAAATTATGTTTTAGTTGGAAAGATGAAGAAAAACATTTTGCAATGCCTATCATTATAAATGCTGCATGTTAATGTTAATGCAGAGCAAAATAAAAGACTACCAAGTAGAGATGTAGACTAAGGAGTTAACATCTTGTGTTCAAATGCAGCTGCATGACAATTTTATCTGTGTGACACTCAGTTTCTCATCTGTAATTGGATAATAAGTAGAGTATCTACTTCATAGTGTTCCATGAAGCTTCAATAAGAAAAGCTAACAAGTGCCTTGTAGTGAAAGCTCAATAAATGTTAGCCATACTATTAAGGTGACTTAGAGAAGTTTTTTAAAAATGTGGGCTAGAGGACCTGAGAAAAATCGCTAGATTCAGTCATTAGCAAGTCTCAGGTGACTTTCAAAAGGGCAGTTTCCGCCAACTAGAAAGGCAGGAAGGCAAAGTGCAGCAGGTTAAGGGGTAAATAGGCAATAAATACTTGCCACAGAGAAATCAATAGAAGCAGAAATCAATAGAGCCAAGGGAGTTCATCCATTTGAGAGATTGGAAAGTGAAAATAAAATAATCAAGTAAAATGACAATATGATAAAACAGGTTTTCTCTCTTTTAAGAAAGAGTAATGCTGTAGAGTAGAAGACATTTAACTGACAGGGGTTTGGCAAGACTGAGGATGCTTTAGGTTAAGTCAGCAGAGTCACGAGTGAAAGGAGAACATGGCCCATTCTTAAGAGAGCAGCACACCATCAGATTTATATCCCACCAGATCAAGGGCATTTTCTTACTAGACAAACTAGCTTCCCATTATAGCTGAAGCTAAAGGAACACAGAGAATTATATGACCCTGACTAAAGGTTGCAACAGGCTATGGCATTAATGAATTAAATATCAGGACCTCAAATGTGTTTGGCTATCATTTGAACAAATGATCTTAAGTGCAGATTAGGCCACGTATGGTCTGCTGCAAGGAATGTAATGGGCATCACTGTGATCCTTGAGGATTTCAGTAGGGAAGAACTAAGTAATACAGAAATCATCAAATATGACTGTATATGCACCATAGAGATATTAAGGCAGTAGAGATATAATCTGTTTTGTTTCTGGCTCTAAAACAAAACAAAACAAAACACTGACCTCAAATATAAAGTCTTATGTTTACAGAAACATTCTTCTGTCTTTATAAAGAGATTGAGATGCTTGGATAATCAGGTTCTTTAATGTCAAAGTCCTATTTTAAAAGCAATTATAAAATACAGTAGCAAGCAGATGTCTATTCTTTCAGGCTGTTGTGATGAGTCTAAACAAACCTATCATGTCAATTGTATTAAACTATGTAATCTGCTCAGTGAAGCAGGCAAAATATACCAACATAAACAATATCAAGAGGGTCAGTAGTTGTAATGAGAACAAGATATGTGAGGTCCTTGGAATCAGATCATAGATATAATTCTAGTTTACCACTGGGGAGTTTTTTAAACTTCTCTGATTCTCAGTTTCCTCATTTCTGAGATGGAAATAATGATTCATCACCTCCAGGATTGGTGACATTTAAAAAAATGAATAAAAAGTGGTTAACGCTGTACATAGCACATTACTTCTTAAGAACCACCATGGATCCTGACAATTATTACTTATACTATTTAATTTATTTATTCTTTATGTTTTAATCTAAATTCAGTCTGAGCATGTAAGTTCCGTGAGATGACATCCAAAACCACTTTTGAAAAATACCTTGGGATGATACATCATTGAGGACAGACATACTGCCTGCCAGCAAGTTCAAAACTGTCCTGCTTGGGATGAGTGACTTATCATTCCTCTGGTCAAGTACTAGACATCCTGGCTGGAGTAATTGGCTTACATATAATATCTTTTTTAAAAAATCAGTCTTTAAAGAAGCATCATACCCAGGGAGCCTTACTTAGGAAATAAGACTGAAAGGAAGATTTCCCTCCTCTAAAATATTCACACATTGGAGTTAGGCCATTAGCCAGCTTGCCTAGAAATTCACATACGTGACAAAGTGTTACTTGCCTTTGTCTTGTTTGAGCATATGTACTTGAACTGGCTTGTAATTGTGAGAAAATACCCACCTTGGTTTTGGTAAAAACAAATGGTATTGAAAACACCTAGCTACTGGTTATAAATTCAGAAGGGCCATTTTGTGCACATACCTGCTTGAAATCAAAATCATGTTTCAATTGTTATAGACAGGTACATCTACTAAAAGATTAATAAACAGAAAAATAAGACTTAAAATTTCTTGTATGCCTCTTTTCAAGTATGCCTGAATATCTAATCTAAGTTATGTTATAAGTAAAGTCTTAACCTCAAAAGTTTTCTCTGATGGCTAAAATGGTTTTGCTGAATTGCCTTGTCTCTGTGAGTAGGTCTTTGCCTTAGAAGACTCAACTTCCAAAAGGCATTCCTTTGGAGATATATTGCCAAGTCAGAAACAGAAAATAGTAAACATTAGAGGCATTTTTACTGCTAAAGCCCCAGAAGCAACAATCTTATGTCTAATTCTGTAACACAAGCACATTAATCTGATTTGCATGTCATCTAAACAGAGAATGGGTTTAGAGAACTCTGGATCATCTCAAGTGAAAATTAGATTAGCAATATGGTTTAATGTTGGCCAATACAAGAGAAAAACAAGTATGTTTAATTTTACATTTAAAAGAGTAAAAGAAATAGAAAATGTGCATATCTCCCTTTCTGTAAAAAGTAGCTACTGTTCTATCACATTGATATAATACATTATAAAAGAGTACTGACTTACTTGATAGAACAATAAGGGTTAAGAGTCTATTTTTCTGAAACAGAATATAACTTTGGATGTTAAGCATTCTCATGGATCTATAACAGCCATGAAAATATTCATTGGTCACTGTACCTAGAGCTTAAAAGAAGTCAAGGAGGTGGGTGACTGATGAAATCCCTATACGTTTTTTACCTTGTCCCATGCCTTCCTACATGTCTAATTTATGTAGGGCCCTTTGGGAAATATTGACTGTGTTTGCCAAGGACACATTTTCAAGTTTATCACATCTTTTATCAATATTATCACTTAAGAAAGTGGTATGACTGTTATAACAATATTTTGTACAAACACAGGTCGTTTCTACTGACACAAAGAACTTTAGTACCTGAACCTGAGCTTCATTTTGATTTTATTATCTGAGGAATGCTTTGTATTCCATTGAGTTTCAAACTGGATTTTTTTCCCCACACATAAACATCTCTCAAAAAGACCCTTTCCCCCCATGTTCCAGATTGATTATCAACATCCATACTCTCACCTCTTACCTTCGAAAATAAAAGAAACAATATACCAAGTAAATTACAGTCTGCCTTGGTAAATGAAATGAATTTAATAAGGACACTGGCTCGGGGGCCCCCAAGGTACTTGCTCCAAGAGAGAAAGCAATGGGGTGAAGTCATACTTCCTTTGGTAATCTAACCTCAGGAGTTGTACAGGCTGCCTTTTCCTTCTTTTGTTGTTGAAAATAAAAGTTCTACTTTGCTTAAAGGAAAGGAAAGATAGACGCCACCTTCCAGTGGAAGAGTGTCAGTGTCACACTGTAAGATATGCATGTGGGCCCGACTCGGTAGCTCAGTCTGTAATCACAGCACTTTGGGAGGCCAAGGTGAGTGGATTGCCTGAGCTCGTGGGTTCCGGACCAGCAACTTGGCAAGACCTCGTCTCTACAATAAATCAAAAATTAGCCTGGCATGGTAGCATATACCTTTGGTTCTGGCTACTGGAAAGGCTGAGGTGGAAGGATGGCCGGAGCCCAACAGGTAGATGTTGGGGTGGGCGTGAGTGTGCCACTGCACTCCAGCCTGGGCGATGGAGTGAGACTCCAATTCAAAAAAGAAAAAAAGAAATGCATGTGCGATGGGTTATATATTGGTTCTTCCTTCTTTGAAAAACACAATCTACCACCACAGGAATCCCAGTTGGGTGGGTAGAACACAGGCTAAATTTATCCTTCACTTGTCTTCTTGGTTGTCACCCTTGCACGGTAAACAATCTACAGAATCATATATGGTGATCTTACTTGGTGTGTCAAAAAGGCCTTTCTTTCATATAAGTTGTGTCACTCTTTACCTATATGACTTGGGAATGTTACTAGAATTCTCCAGATTTAAATTTCAATACAATATTATAGTGAAAATTAAATGAAAAAAAAATTGTCTGGGCACAGTGGCTCAGCCTGTAATCCCAGCACTCTGGGAGGCTGAGGCGAGAGGATTGCTTTGAGCCCGGTGATTTGAGACCAACCTGGGCAAGTTGGTGAACCCTCGTCTCTCCAATAAATCACAAAAACTAGCTGGGTAGCGTGCGTCTGTAGTTCCAACTACTTGTAAGGCTGAAGCGGAAAGATCACCTGAATCCAGCAGGTCGAGGTTGCTGTGGTGGTGATTGTACCACTGCACTCCAGCCTGGGCGACAAGAGTGAGACTCCAACTCAAAAAATAAATTAAAAAAAATATTGTGAGTAACACAATGTTCAACCTAGGTTTACTCCTTTCTTTTTATGAACAAATTCATTGGGTATAAGCATTTGAAATTGCCATCTTTGAAGCTAAAAATGGTTGAGTATAGGTGATTTCCTTTGATTTTTCAACTTAATGTATTTTTTATGGGTATATCATTTAAAATATTTTCTTCTGTTAAATCATAAAAATCCTCAATTTCCATAAACATGTCTTAAGTTATTTCTGATTTTAAATACGGATAAAATGCTTATGAAGTTAATACTAGAAAAATTAAATAAAACCTGTGGTTAGAAGAATTACCCACTTGCCTTTTTTCTATTTAGTTTTTGGTTCCTAATAAATTAGGAAATTTATTCCTAGTATAGGATGATCCAAAAACTCATAAGCATATGAAAGACTCTTTCATTATTATTATAAAATAATTTTTATAATTATTCTATTATCATGGTTTTAATTGGACTAAGATTATTAATTTCCATGTTATCTGGATAAAGAAATATTACAAATTTGCTACTTTTTCCTCCTCATTCCTTTTTTTCCCTTCAAACTTAAAAAGCTTCCAAATAGCTTACTCTTTTCTTTTATTAAAGCTCATGTCTTCCCTACATTCTCTTGAAAGCTGCTTCTCAATGTCTAAAAAGCCAATTGTTAGTTCAGTTTTTCCCCTCTGGGCATCACGATTTGAACTCATATCTTCAGCAGTGACAGATCAGCCTATTAATCCATTGTATCTCCCTGGCTCTCTGCCCAGCTTTGCACATTCAGAATGATTCACAGTATTGAAATTTTCCACATTATTCAGCATTGGCAATCCATCATCTGAGCAAATTATAACTCCAGCCTCTCATCAGTCCAAATGTATTTAGATAATGAAACTTTTCCAAAGCTTCAGTCATCTCAAAACTGTGTTAAAGAAAGGTACATAATTCACAAAGTCACATTGGAAACATAAAGATAGGAAGTTGCTGTCTCCTAAAAACTTTTTTTTAAGAGCTAGAAAAAGAAATAAAGTATAAAGTCAGTTAAGTCACTTCTTTAAAAAGAGATTTTAAGAAATGGAAGTATGAAAAAAATGTTGAAAGAATTTTATATATTCTTCTTATGTGATATTTTGGAATGTTTCTATTTATATTGAGACATTATTAATTGCTTAGAGGGATATCTTTTTTTGTTACACTGATATGTGACCCACATCAAGAAACAAAATAAAATGCCAAAAAAAGATACTGATATATTTAGGGAAGAACAAATTGCACCTGTAGGATCAGAGTCTATTATGACAAGTTCTTTGGGAGGTTTGTCATATCTATGATTCTTTCTCCCAATATTCTTTCTCATGAAACAATCTCAAAAATTACATATTTTGAAAAACTTAAGTATTTTCCAATCAGTTATTATTTAGATGATTACATATTTCAGTTGCCCAGAATGTTTTGGTTTATACCTGTTATCTCAGCAAACTCTCTGGTTGCTACCCCTTTTCATCTCAAATGTATTCTGGTCTGGACAATAATGTGTAAAATCCCCCTCTCTTTAAAAAAAATTATATTACCCTCTTCTTGCTTTGGAGTACAAAAGAGAGAAACAAGAGAGACCCATTTATAACCAAAGTAGATGAGATACCTTCCAATAAATGAATCTCTGTATTGTTAGTGGAAAATGATAAAGAAAAATAAATTTAACATAAGGAGAGAGAAAGTATGATACCATTTTAACAATTCACTTAAAAATTAGTAATGAAGGGAATAAGGTAATGTCTTTATTCCTTTTGTATTACTAAATACAAATAATGAATAATGCACCTTACAGTTAAGTTAGTCCCTAAAACTAAACCCTTCAGTTAAAACTTTTCCTCTTTCAACTACTGATTTGGTGTTTCTGTCATTTCTTTAATAACCTTAGCAAGTGACCTTGAACATCTATTTAAATATTACTAGTCATATGAAAAACTTCCATTGCTTCTGGAATTCTCTGAGGCAGGTCTAGCTGCTAACATAGAAGCTTCTTTTTTTTTGAGTTCAAGTCTCACTCCATCACCCAGGCTGGAGTGCAGTGGTACGCTCATGGCCAAAGCAGCGTGGACCTGCTGGGCTTAGGCAATCCTTCTGCCTCAGCCTTCCAAGTGGCTGGAACTACAGGCACACACTACCAGGCCTGGCTAATTTTTTTAATTATAGAGGTGAGGTCTAGCCAAGTGACTCAAGAAAGAGTCACTCTTTCTTGTTAAACATCTACTTATGATCCTTTAATTTTCTTTTAGTTTCCCACCATTCTATTTTTTTTCCAGTGCCTCTGCTGAGATTCAGTTTGCTAATGTTTTCCCTTTACGGTGGTACTCAGATCTATAGATGGTTTTATGAAGTTAAGGTGATAATAATTATTGCCTCCAGATAACAAAGTTGGTGTGAAACATAAAAAGAGTTAATAGATGACACAGATTTCTTACTTCCTATATCCTAGGCTTTATGCTGAGAATTTCATATTGTTAGTCAACACTAATGCTAAAAAGTAGTTACAGCAATTTTTCTTATTATACAAACTTCATGCAAGATGTTAAGTAGAATATAGAGCTCAAATCTAGCTCTGATTCCAAAGCCCGGCTCTTAACCATTTTAAACATATACATACATATATGTATTATATATGTATATATATATGTCAATGATGTTTGAAAGTGGGTCCTTCAGGAGATAATTAGGATTAGATAAGATCATCAGAGTGGGAGCCCATGATGGAACTGATGGCTTTAAGAAGAGAGAGATCTGAGGTGACACACAAAGCTCTTGTCTTCTCTCCATTTGATGCTTCTGTTCTGCCCTCATCAGACATCAGTACCATGCTCTTGGACTTCACAGTCTCTAGCACTGTGACCTAAGTAAACTACTGTTTTTAACAAATTACTTAGCCTGTGGTATTCAGTTGTAGCCACAAAAAACAAATTACAACAAAAAAAGGGTACCACATGTAGTGTTGTTGCTATAACAGATACTGGAAACTGTAGAAGGAACTTTGGAATTGAGTAATAGGAAAAGACAAAAAATTTGGCCACAAAAAAAGCCTGTGCTGCTGTTTTACCAGAGTGTTAAGGACAATTCTGGTAAGGGCTCAGGAGAAAAGAGTAGAGAAAATCTCAATGTTCTTATAGATTACTTAAGTGATCATGACCAGAATACTGGTAGAAATATGGATAGTAAAAGTCATTCTGATAAGGTATCAGATGAAAACGAGAAACAAGGTATTGGAAAGTAGAATAAAGGTCACCCTTGCTATATAGTAGGAAAGAACTTGCTAAAATTGTGTCCCTGCCTTATAACTTAAGAGCAATGAAACTAGTAAACATGACAGAAGAAATATCTAACCTGCAAAGCATTCAGGATGCTGTGTGTCTACTTTTAACCACTGTAGCAAAATGTAAGAGCAAAATAAAAACTTAAAGATGGAATTCATAATCAAAAAGGAAGTGGAAATATATAAAAAGCTCTCATCCTGGCCATATAAAGTGTAGAAAAAAACAAACAAACAAAACAGTGGGAGGAAACTAAGGGTGTGACCCAATAACCATTTGTTAAGGAAATTCTTACTGATAAAAGGAACAATCAAGATAATGAGAGAGAGAGACCCTGAAGGCATTGCAGAGAGCTTCAAGACTTCTCTTCCCATCACAGCTTCAGAGCTCTAGGACACAGAATGTTTTGGTGGATGAACCCAGGGTGCCACCCTCCAGGTTCATTGCCCAGAATCTTGGGACTCTGCTCCCCACATTCCAGAGCAGCACCCCTAAGCCTCCCAGTTGTAGCTCAAGCAAACCCAGATACAGATCAACCCACCACTCTGTGAGGTATAAGCTGTAAAGTTTTGTGGAATTCACATGGTGTTAATTTTGCAGGCAAAATTAGAATGCAAAAGCTGTGGGGCATGGTTTTTTCCATCTGGATTTCAAAGCATGTCTCAAACAGTGTGGGGGCTGAGACAGAGACTTAGCACAGGGCAGAGTCACAACAGAGATCTCCTACTAGGGCAATACCTGATGGAGTTGCAAGGGCAAGGTCACTCCCAAGACTCCAGAACTGTAGAGCTACCAGTGTGCAACACCAACCTGAGAAAATTGTACATACAAGACTCCAGTCTGTAAGAACTTCTCATAGACTGAACCCCAAATCCTACCCCAGTGTGTCAAGGAGGCTGCACATATAGTGAAAAATTATTCTCAAGATTTAAGATTAAATGTGAATTTCCCAGTAGGGTTATAAACTTGCTTGTGGTCTGTTACTTTTTTTCTTTTTCGTTTTGCCTATTCCTTCCTTTTGGAATGGGTGTGTCTATCCTATGCTGGTTCCATTGTGTCTTGGAAGCAGATGACTTGTTTTGATATTACAGGCTCACAGATGAAGGAAATTTGCCAAAGGATGAGTCAAGCCTGGAGTCTCATCCATATTTGCTTAGATGAGACTCTGCACTTTGAGTTGGTGGTAAAATGAGTTAAGATTTTGGAACTACTGGGATTGAATGACTACATGTTGTGTATGAGAAGGAAATAAACTTTGGGGACTAGGGTGGAATGGTGTAGTTTTTATATATCAGTAAAATTTCATATGTTGGAAACTTAATCCTCAGATTCATACATTGGATAGAGGTGGGGAATTTGGCAGATAGTTAGGATTTGATAAACTCATTAGAGCAAGCTCTCCTTGATGGGACTGGTGGCTTTAAGAGGAGAACAAGCTCTTATTCTCTTGCCATATGATGCCTTCTGCCCTGCCCTCACCAGGTACCGATGCCATGCTCTTGAACTTCTTAGCCTCCAGAATTGTGAGCTAAATAAATCTCTAATCTTATACATTTCCTGGTTTTTAGTATTCAGTTATAGCAACCAAAAATGGTCTAAGACACATGTATTATTTCTTCTGAAATTTGATGATTCTTATATTCATTTCTCCATTCACTTACTCCCTGTGAAAAACAAACCAACAAATAAACAAATGGGCAAATTAACCAGCAAACTAACCAACAAATAATTGACTACTACGTATTAGTGAAAAGAGGATCAGATGTCTTTGTTATTTGCTTTTGTTTATCCTTGGGCAAGTTACTTTCTCTCTCTAAATTGTAGGTTTCTTATAAAATGAAGATAGGAAAACTTGTGTGGCTAAAATGCATGACTATGAAGTGAGTAAAAGGAAGATGGTGGTGAAATGCTGCTATCTGGTATGATCAGGAGTCTATGCATGTAACTGAATATTTTGACCAAGCAGTTAATAAGATATGATCTATGACCCTCCGTGTGACCCAGCAATCCCCCTTCTGGGAATATACCCAGAGGAACTCAAATCATTCTAAGACACCTGCACACACATGTTTATTGCCACAATATTCATAATAGCAACAAAATGGAAGCAAACCCTGTTGCCCATTCAAAGTGGGCTGGAGAAAGAAAGTGTGTACATATACATGATGGAGTATTAGGCAAACATAAAGAAGGACAAAATCATGGACTTCACAGTAGATTGGATGAAGTTCAAGACCATTATACTTAGTGATCTATCACAGAAACAAAGAACTGAATACCACATTTTCTCAATCATAAATGGGACCTGAACATTAATCACAGTAGCACAAGGGAGGGATTGGCCATCGTAGGATACTTCCTGAGATGGGGGACACGTAACAACACAAAGGTGCCTGATCTTAAACCAGGGAAAGTGAGGATCAGTTGGAGGCACAAACTTCACCTGCATGTAGACTACTTATGTACCTAAGCCAGACTTGCACCCCACATCTCTATAATAAAATAAATTTATTTTTTAAAGTAAAGTAAAATTATTGCTAAAAAATTGATTATCAAACTTCAACATAAGCCAGAAGCATCTAGAGGCTTAGTAAAACACAAATTATTGTTACCTGTTTCTCACAGTTTCTTATTCAGTGGGTCTGTTATATGGCCCAAGAATATGCATTTTGAATAAGTTCCTACCTGTTTCTGATACTGCTGGTTGGGACACTGTATTTGGAGAACCACTAAGAAGATGTGGAGAAAGGATATGAGTAGACCATATAGGATATTGAGAGTCGATGAGTACCTGGACTAAGACGATGGCATTGAAAATGTGTTTAAGATATCCATCAGATTGGTGACTGATTAGATGTACAGGAAGAGAGTGAAAGGAGCCAAAGCTATATTCAAGGTTTATAAATGGAATGAAGAGTTACTGATGCCTACAACTAGAAATAGAGGAAGAATTGGCTTGCAGTTGTGAGACAAGAACAGATTTGAAAGAGCATAGTTTTGGAGCTTGGAGGACCACCAGATGGACATATACAGGATATGGGTGGTAGTGGTCTTATTAAGGACTGACTTTCTGAACCAGAAGGTTTTTTGTTTTTGTTTTCCCTTCAGATAAGTGACCCTCTATATGGAAAAAAAAATATTCTTTAGGTATGGGTAAAACATAAGTAGGCTTTAATGACACTTCCCTTTTCTCATAGAGAATAAAGGGTTGTAGTTACTTACCATGCTAAATAGAATGACTCAGATCAATAACAGAACAGAATACAATGGCAGTAGGAGGTGGAAGTCTGACTGGATGCAGCTGAGTCATTTCTTCTGGTCATGAGAGTAACAGACTTTCTATGAGTCACATCAAACATAACTGTTTTATTATGGTGGGACAATCTCTTGTTTCCATCAACTTCTCTGACTAAAGAACCATTGAATCTTGTCTTTTGTAAAGCCCTAAGTCTAGTCCTATTTCTTACTAAGAGTGGTCAGTATTCCCAGACACAAATAGCAAACTTATTTCTTTACAATTTATAGAAAAAAAAATCATATTCTCACATTTTAAATGTAGTGCTACCTAGACTATAAAAATGTTCTATTAGCCCGATGGCAACTACTTTGGGGTGCAAGTATGTTGACCAAAGGAAACACGCCTCATTCAAAAAGGTATTTAGTTGAGGAATGGGGGACTTTCATCTCTAGAGGGAGTTGGTATAATCCCTATAGTAAAACAGGGACTGTAGCTCAAGCAAAAATAAAAGTTAGAGACACAGATGTGGAAATCTATAGAATTAATTTGAGCCATAGGAAAGATGGAATAAAGTAGGGTTGGAAGAAAGGCTGACTAATAATATAATTCGGGGAGAGAAAAAAAAAATTAGTAATAGGCGAAAGAATCGGAGTCATAAGAAAGAAAAAATGAAGAAAGAGAGAAGGTGTCAGAAATGAAGCATCAAAAAAGGAAGACTTAGTGGGGCTCAGTGGCTCAACCTGTAATCCCTCGCATTTGGGAGGTTGAGGAGAGTGGATTACCTGAGCCTGCGGGTTCGAGACCCGCCTGGGCAGGCGAGACTTCATCTCTACAATAAATC